>NC_053025.1:231451485-231584601 GCF_003073215.2 Triticum urartu | reverse complement strand
GGTTAATTTTGATGCTAAAGAACGTTCTGAATTGATTTTAAAAATGCATGAGTTAACTAAGGAAAACATTGAGCGTATGAATGCTAAATATAAACTTGCTAGAGATAAGGGTAGAAAACATGTTGTGTTTGCACCTGGAGATCTTGTTTGGTTACATTTGCGTAAAGATAGATTTCCTAATCTGCGCAAATCAAAGCTAATGCCACGTGCTGATGGTCCTTTTAAGGTTTTAGAGAAAATAAATGATAATGCATATAAACTTGAGCTACCTGCAGATTTTGGGGTTAGTCCCACTTTTAATATTGCAGATTTGAAGCCTTATTTGGGTGAGGAAGATCAGCTTCCGTCGAGGACGACTTCGTTTCAAGAAGGGGAGGATGATGAGGACATCAATACCATTGTTACACCCACAGCCCCTACTGTTACATATAGTAGACCAATTACTAGAGCTCGCGCACGCCAATTAAATTACCAGGTACTTTCGTTTCTTGGTAATGATTCTAATGTTCATGAGATTATGATGCTGCCTAAATTGGATACATTTGTTTTGCTTTCAAATGAAGGGCCTAGCTTGGAGAAGGATGAACATTGGAGCAAGAACACGCATGAAGTTGATGGCATGCGCAAGGGGATCAAGAACGGAGTTACAAGTGATGATTTCAGGACTTTGAAGCCGCCATAAGGAGTGCATGAAGCCATGGACGAAATATATAAGATGCCACTTCATAATATTCGTCCATAGGCTATTCTAGGTGCTGCGTCACCTTATTAATGGGCCAGGCCCATGTAATTTCGAAATACTTAAGTATAGGCTATTTTTAGAGTCCGTATGTGTGGGGAAACAAGGGTTAGGGTTGGTTTCGGACCCCACCCTCAAGGGCCACGAAATTCCCCTCTCTTCCTCCATATATACAGCCCTTAGGGCGTCGTTTAGACTTTGGGTTTTGTTTAGATTAAAAGTTCGCCATAGCTGCAACTTCGCGTACTTCGTTTGTGTCCAACGACCAGACCAAGACGTCACAGAACCCCACCTTGATCAATAAAGCTTTCATCTTATATTCGCAATATCCAGATTGCAATCTCAGTTTCTTGCTTGTTCTTCATTTGCTCGCAGGAAACAGGCCCTCGTGGTCAGGTTGATCGTGCTCCGGCGTGGTCAATAACCCCTCGGAAGTTGGTTTAGCGATTGCTAAGGCGCGACGTCTCGCACGATCGTAGTCGGATCGTCAAGGTCGACTGCCACAGAAAACGATAGCCACCATCTCATCGAAACATCGGGACACCTTTGCCTCTATCAACTAGCGGGCACCCTATCTTTTTTTTATCCTATATGGGCCAGGCCCGGCCAGCCTTTTTATTTTTTTCTTTCTTAGGCCGATTTTGTTTAAAAAAAACTGCAGCCGCAGCATGCGCGTGCGGCCGGCCGAAGGCCTTTAGGCCCATGCGAGCCACCTCTTTTCATCTATGTTTCGTATATTTTCATCTACGTTTAGTCCCACATTGTCTAGCCTTTGACCTTGAAGCCTCTTTTCCACCAATAAATATAGACCCATAGAGCCTCCAAAAATCATCCGATTTGGGTTAAATCAATATTTTGGTTTGACTAGATTCATTTAAGAAAAATATATTTCTCCTCTCGAGCGTGACTTCTGGAAATTGTCTCTTCTCTCCAAAATCGTCTTTTCTCTGCCTTATAAAGGTATCTTTCTTTATTTTTTTCTTCTTCTTATACTTCCGTAGTTTATTATTTTTAGACTAATACGATAGAATAATTAGATTATCAATTAGTTTACGTATTTATACGTTAGACCTTAACCGTAGCTATTTTTTCTTTCGTAAAACAGCTTGGCCCTGATTTTTCAAATAGCCATAACTTTTCACTCGTTTATCCAAATTAGATGAAACCAGCGCCTATAGCTTCGTCTTGTTTTCACCTATCCGGTGAACCTGTCACATCAACTTTTTGAAATTTTCAAATTTCGAATTTTGTTCAGATTCATATTCAAACTTCTTTTGAAAATAACTTGAGTTTCGTAACTCCGATTTAGTTGATTCTTTTTGCAAATCGAAGCTCTTGACCTAAACTTTCTAATAAAGCCCAATTCACTTAACTTTGGTACTGTTAGAAATTGTTTTATGTTGCAAGAGTTATTTGCTTGGTTTTGACGTTTTCCGAATTGTTTTCTTTGTTCTCTCCGATCTTTGAGTGATTGCTTATGTGTGGTTACTATTGCTTGCTTACGATAGATTGACCGGAGTGTGACGAGTAGAACTATCAAGAGTTTTGAGTGTGAATCATCTTCATCAACATTGCAGGAAAGTTCACACTTTGATCATATTCCTTTCATACCCAGTTTTTATGCATTAGTTTCACCCTCAAACATTGCATGAGTAGGATTGATAACATGTGGGTATTGGGAAGTAGTTGATGAGGTAGGAACCTATTGCCCTGCATTCAACCTTTGGGAGTTACTATTACGTTATGCTTATATTGCCAAGCTATGCTCGTAGACGTGGATTGGGTTGGAGAGTATTCATGACAGATGTGAGATTGTTAATTAATGGTTTACTTAAGGTGGCAACTTTAACACACATCTGGGTGGATTGAGGCACCTGGGTATTCCAGCGATTGCCTGTCTAAGCACCTGGGTATTCTAGGATTGCCTGTTTTTTTATGGACCACCACCCAGGTTCAAAGGGATCATGAGATTATTCATACTAGAAACTTCCGTGTGCAGCGACAAGCTATTATTGGCTCTAGCATAGTTGATTAAGTCATGTGAACTCTTACAGTGGTAGACTAGCAGATGTAGGGGTTGTAGGTGGAACGGTCTACCCATCGTAAGGTGCAAACGCTTCTGAAAGACTATGTCTTGGTCATCCGTTTCTCAAAAACCTTGTAGTGCGAGAAATCCAACGGAGGAGATCGGGTCTTGTGGGGAAAAGTGCGCAAACCTCTGCAGAGTGTATAAAGTAATCGTGATTAGCCGTGTCCCCGGTTATGGACGTTTTGAGTATCTAGTACTTGGATTATCATGTGAATCTCATCACGTTATTTTAAATTAATTTTGTTGGGTTTAATGATGTTACTTAATTGGGATTGAGAATGCTGTCAACCATTCTCAATGTTTAACAACCACCATGATAGTTAAATAAAATTTATTCCTTTGCAGTAGGGAAAAATTGGCTTTTCGCAAAAACTATAACCATAGAGCTTTTCCACCAGCCAAATATGCATGTAGTGATAGCCATTGTTCATCATTTCTCTCTATGGTGTGAATTTGCCAGTACATTCAATGTACTGACCCTTTGTGGCTACAACGTCTCATGTTGCAGGAATCTTACGACGAGTAAGTGATATGTTAGGGTTACGATTTCTACACTCAACTTTGCCGTTGGTGTTGATGGGAATCCACAACCTTGTTACTTCCGCTATTTGGATTGAGGTAATAGTATTTACGTTACTTTTTACATGTGATTTACCTCTGTTATAAATCCTCGAGTACTATGTGTGTCATCATACCGATCCAGGGATGACACTTAAGTATAGAGACTTGACCGTCTGAGGTTGGGTCGCTACACCTTCAGTCTATCTCTAATCAATTTAACCTTCTCTTCTGATTCCTTAATCAAATCTGGTCCAAACAACTAACGGTCTCCAACTTCATCCCACAACAACGGTGTCCTGCACCTCCTTCCGTACAAGGCTTCGAAAGGTGCCATTTCAAACTGGCCTGGTAACTGTTGTTGTATGAGAACTCTGTGTAGGGCAAGTTGTCATCCCAACTAGATCCATAATCTAGTGCACAAGCTCTCAACATATCCTCCAGAATCTGGTTGACTCTCTTGGTCTGTCTATCTGTTTGCGGGTGAAAAGCTGTACTGAACTCCAGTCTAGTTCTCAAAGTTTCATGCAAGTGATTCCAAAACTTTGAGGTAAACTGGGTTCCTCTATCTGATACGATTGTTCTCGGAACTCCATGCAAACATACTATCCTGGTCATGTATATCTTCGCCAACTTGGAACTTGTATAGGTGGTTTTCACTCGGATAATGTGAGCTACTTTGGTCAAGCGATCAACTACTACCCATATAAAATCATGTCCTGATTTGGTCCTGGGAAATCCGGTGATGAAATCCATGCCAAGCTTATCCCACTTCCATTTGGGTACCGGCATAGGTTGTAGCAATCCGGCTGGCTTTTGATGTTCTGCCTTCACTCTCTGACATACATCACATACGGCTAAATATTCGACAATATCCTTCTTCATACCAGTCCACCAGAAACGCTCCTTTAAATCCACATACATCTTGGTGTTTCCGGGTGAATCGAATATGGTGAGTCATGAGCCTCCTGAAGTATTAACTTCCTGATCTCTGTATTATTGGGCACATAAACATGGTCCTCAAACCACAAGGTGTCGTGTTCATCCTCATGAAAACCTTTGGCCCTTCCTTTGCTCATTCTCTCTTTTATCTCGGCGATCTCTTTGTCATCCTTTTGAGCTTCTCGAATCTTTCCTAACAATGTAGACTGAACTTCCATTGTTGCAACAAAACCTCTAGGGACAATCTCCAATCAAAGATCCCCGAGATCCTCTGCCAACTCCTTTGGCAATCCTGCGCTTATGAGTGTGTTGGCATAACTTTTCCGGCTCAAAGCGTCTGCTACGACGTTGGCCTTGCCTGGATGATAGTGAAGCTTCATGTCATAATCCTTTATAAGCTCCAACCATCTCCTCTGCCTAAGCTTCAGCTCATTCTGTGTGAAAATGTACTTCAAACTCTTATGGTCAGTGTATACGTCGCAATGGTTTCCAATAACATAATGTCTCCAAGTTTTCAACGCATGCACTACGGCAGCCAACTCCAAGTCCTGCATGGCATAATTTAACTCATGCGGTTTCAGTTGTCGCGAGGCATACGAGACAACTCTTCCGTCCTGCACCAGTACTCCTCCAAGACCTATGCGACAGGCGTCGCAATACACTTGGAAATCCTTGCGTGTATCCGGCAGAATCAGTACTGGGGCTGTAGTCAGACGTTTCTTTAACTCCTGAAAACTCGCTTCACATTCTTCCTTCCAATTAAATTTGATGTCCTTCTTCAATAGCTCTGTCATTGGCTTCACAATCTTGGACAAATTCTCAATGAATCTCCGGTAGTATCCTGCAAGTCCAAGAAAGCTGTGGATCTCGCTAACTGAAGTGGGTGCCAACCATTCAGTGACTGACTGTACCTTGGTGGGGTCTACGGCTATACCTTCTCCTGATATAACATGTCCAAGGAATCCAACTTCTTTCAACCAAAACTCACATTTGCTGAACTTGGCATACAACTGATGTTCCCTGAGTTTCTCGAGAACTAAACGCAAATGCTCTTTGTGCTCCTCTTCATTCTTCGAGTATACCATTATATCATCAATGAACACCACAACAAACTTATCCAAATATTCCATGAACACCTTGTTCATCATGCTCATGAAATAGGCAGGGGCGTTAGTCAGTCCAAATGACATGACCGTATACTCATATAACCCGTACCTTGTGGTAAATGCGGTTTTAGGTATATCCTTTTCCCGGATCTTCAGCTGATGATATCCTAATCTCAGATCGATCTTTGAGAACACCTTAGCTCCTTGCAACTGGTCAAACAAATCATTGATCATCGGTAGTGGGTACTTGTTCTTGATCGTCACCTCATTCAATGCACGATAATCAACAACCATCCTTAGAGACTTATCCTTCTTCTCAACCAAAAGTACTGGGGCTCCCCATGGTGATGAACTCCATCGGATGTAAACTTTCTCCAATAACTCCTTGATCTGCTTCTTAATCTCCTCCAAATCATTTGCGGGCATCTGGTAGGGTCTCTTTGATATTGGCCCGGTACCTGGCAATAGCTCTATCAAAAACTCGATGTCTTGATCTGGTGGCATGCCTAGTAACTCCTATGGAAAAACATCTGGGTAATCCTTCACTACAGGCACTTCCTCCTGAACAACTCCCGTGAGGGTATTTACTTGGCTACTCCTAGGCGCATGTCTAGATACATACTTGATCCTTTTCCGCTCCGGGGTGGTGAGACAAATTGATTTACTAGCACAATCAATGCTTCCTCCATACTTTGACATCTAGTCCATGCCTAATATCACATCCAATCCTTGTGACTCCAAAATTATTAGGTCTGACAGAAAAACATGGCTACAAATGGTTAGGGGTATCTGGTCGCACCATTGGCTGGCCATATACTCTGCTCCAGGTGAACTTACTAACAGAGGGGTCCTAAGGGTTTGGGTTGGTAGTTTAAACTTATCCACGAATCCCCTTGATATGTATGAATGCAATTCACCAGTATTAAAAAGAACAAGGGCGGTAAAAGACTTAACCAAAAACTTAACGATAACTGCGTGTGGCTACCCTTCAACCTCCTCCATGTTAACATGGTTCACTTGTCCTTTGTTGAATGGAATAGGCTTCTTCCCAGCGCTCCCATTACCGTTTCCATTCTTTGCTTCCGGGCACTCCGTGGCATAGTGTCCAGTCTTCCCGCACTTGAAGCAAGTAATGTTACTTAGGTCTCTCTTGGCGGGTGTGGCTGGATTGGAGCGGGTCTGATTGTTGCTTGTTCCGTTCCCAGTCCCATTCTTGGAACCATTGTGGTTATGCGAACTTCCTCTGTTATGGTTATGACCTCCATGGTTGTGAACAAGTCCTCCCGAGTTCGGGGTTAGACGAGGCTTCTGCTGAGCTCCTGAGTTGTACCTTCCTTGTCCATACTTTCTTTTGCGGCTCTCAATTTGTTGCTACTTCCCTTCAATCATAAGAGCATTGTGTACCAACTCTTGGTAGTTGTTAAATGTTGCCACCATCAACTGCATGCTCATCTCATCGTTCAGCCTTTCCATAAACTTCTCCTGCTTCGCGGCATCTGTGGCCACATCGTTAGGGGCATAATGAGACATCTTACTAAATTCATCCACGTACTGCCCCACAGTACGGTTCCCTTGGCGCAAGTTGCAAAACTCACGCTTCTTCATGCTCATAGCTCCCGTTGAGACATGGGTGGTGCAGAATGCTTGCTGAAACTGATCCCATGTAACAGTCGCTATAGGATAGGTGACTGTATAATTTCCCACCATGTGGCTGCTGATCCATCCAACTGATGTGCGGCAAAATGCACCTTCTCAGCATGGTACAACCTGCACTGGTTAACTCCCTTCCAATCTTGCGGAGCCAATCATCTGCCACTATCGGCTCGGTGCTGCTAGAAAACACCGGCGGTTGCAACCTCAGAAAGCGGGCTAAGTTGTCAACTGGTGGTGGTGGTGGTGGGTTGTTGTTGTTGTTATTGTTGTTGTTGCCTAGATTCTGAACTAACAATTGCATCGGTGTATTCTGTTGTTGGATCAACTGAGTGAGCTCTGGTGGGAAAGTAAATCCGGGGTCACGTCTCGGAGGCATCTGAGGGTTTAGAGGGAAGAGAATAGAATAGAATGAGGTCTAGTGAGAAAAACACTACCCATATGCACATGAGACAAACACAATCATATCACTCAATCAATCAAGCAAGGCATACAATCGATATAACTATAGTTACAAAAGTGCTCGGACTATACTATATGCATGGTGGAATACTACTACTGATGTGGTGGTCTACTAGAAATATTGATCGGTCAAAGACTCCATGATGTCTGCTCCAGCTTTGTCTTCATATTCATCATCGCTATCGTCGGGGTCCGAGTCGGTGTCGTCGATGATGATGTAGTCCCCAGAACGAATCTCCTTGGGTTCATCGTCTTCTCCTCCTGGCGCAGGGTCTCCCATGAATACTCCTAGCTTCCTTTCCAGATCATCATTCTTGTCCACTAGTACGACAATTTCCTCCTCATAATCTTCGCGAGTAGCCTTGAGTTCTTCCCCCAGTTCCGTGATCCTTGTCATTACCTTCTTCAGATCTATCATGCATGCGCACATCTGGTTCTCCTGGCGACAAATGTGCTGGTTTAACTCCTGGATGAAAGCTGCGATTGATCTATCCTTCCTGGTGCTGATCATCTCCCATTTCTCATCTTGGCGCCCACTAATCTGATAGATAGTATCCTTAAGCTCCTTATGGTAAACTTCTCCAATGTGTCCCATGGTGATGTGAGCTGCCATACTCTTTCCTAGACTCCAGGTTGGTGCATCAAAGGAAAACTCTATGGGTTTGGTGACTGGCACGAATGTCCTTCAAGGAACTTGAACTTGAATCATCCATTGCTCCTCTTCTGGTAAAGTGGCGTTGTAAGTCCTGGTGAAGCTTGGTATTCCAATATTTAGGTACTTAGTGACTTCCTTCAAGTGTCGTCCAAAAGGTGCCTCTTCATCCGGTTGTGCAAACTTGTTCCTTGCGTCCGCCATCCTAAAGAGTAGAAAATGGAGAGGAGTCAGAAATGAGAAGAGAGTGGTGATCTAGGGCTTTAGCTTAGTGGTCGTGTCCTACACTCAGCGTGTGCTCTGATACCATCTTGTAGCGACCCGACCTCAAATGGTCAAGTCTCTGTGCTTCAATGTCATCCCTGGATCAGTAATGCTGACACACACAGTACTCGAAGGATTTATAACAGAGTAGCAATCACACACTTATTACATCGAATGTCTCAATAGAGAACTTATTACAATAAATATGGCTTAAGGCCATCTAATACGATAACAACGGAAGGCTTGGAAGATAAAGTGAGTCCATCAACTGCAATGACATAGCTGAGCTGTACGACAACGACCTAACGAACCTTACTCCTCATCTGAAAAGTCTGCAACATAATACGTTGCAGCCCGAAAACGGGTCAGCACATGGAATATGATGGCAATATAACACGGTAGAGCAAGAACAGAATAATGCTATCACTATATGCATATTTGTCTAGTGGAAAGCTCTACGGTAAAAGTTTTGCGAAAAGCCAATTTTTCCCCACAACAAAGGCATATATTTTATTTAACTATCATGGTAGTTGAAACATCATTGAGAAGGTTCCTCCAACTCAATCCCAATTAAAAGTAATTATCAACCCAACAATATTAATTTAGAGTGATGAGATACATATGATAATCCAAGTACTAGATACTCAAGATGTCCATAACCGGGGACACGACTAACCATGATTAGTTTGTACACTCTGCAGAGGTTTGCGCACTTTTCCCCACAAGACTCGATCTCCTCTGTTGGATTTCTCACACTACATGATGTTTGAGAAACGGATGACCGAGCCACAGTCTTTCAGAAGCATTAACTCTCTACTCCGGATAGACTATACCACCTACAACCCACTACATCTGCTAGTCTACCTCTTCAAGAGGTTCATGCAACTTACTCAACTATGCTAGAGCCCATAATAGCTTGTGGCTGCACACGGAAGTTTCTAGCATGAAATATCTCAGTTCCCTTTGAGCCTGGGTGGCAGACCTTAGGATTATCACACGGGTACTCCGGGAAATCCTAGAACAACACTGGATTCTCCAGGTGCCCGACAAGCAATCCACTCAGATGTGTATTAAAGTTGCCACCTTAAGTTGAACCATTAATTAACAATCTCACATCTGTCATGGTTTTACTCACCCAAACCACGTCTACGAGCATAGCATGGCAATATAAGCAATACGTAGAAGTAACTCCCAAGGGTTTGATAATAAACAGGTGAATAGGTACTACCTCATCTACTTCCCAAATCCCACATGTTATCAAGTCCTAACCATGCAATGTTTGAAGGGTTTGAAACTAATGCATAAAAACTGGGTGATAAAGGGATATGATCAAAGTGTTACTTGCCTTGCTGATGATTAGCAAAACCTAGGGACTCGATGTAGCATGTGATAGAGGCAAAGGTGTCCCGATGTTTCGATGAGATGGTGGCTATCGTTTTCTGTGGGAGTCGACCTTGACGATCCGACTACGAACGTGCGAGACGTCGCGCCTTAGCAATCGCTAAACCAACTTCCGAGGGGTTATTGACCACGCCGGAGCACGATCAACCTGACCACGAGGGCCTGTTTCCTGCGAGCAAACGAAGAACAAGCAAGAAACTGAGATTGCAATCTGGATATTGCGAATATAAGATGAAAGCTTTATTGATCAAGGTGGGGTTCTGTGACGTCTTGGTCTGGTCGTTGGACACAAACGAAGTACGCGAAGTTGCAGCTATGGCGAACTTTTAATCTAAACAAAACCCAAGTCTAAACGACGCCCTAAGGGCTGTATATATGGAGGAAGAGAGGGGAATTTCGTGGCCCTTGAGGGTGGGGTCCGAAACCAACCCTAACTCTTGTTTCCCCACACATACGGACTCTAAAAATAGCCTATACTTAAGTATTTCGAAATTACATGGGCCTGGCCCATTAATAAGGTGACGCAGCACCTAGAATAGCCTATGGACGAATATTATGAAGTGGCATCTTGTATATTTCGTCCAAGGCTTCATGCACTCCTTATGGCGGCTTCAAAGTCCTGAAATCATCACTTGTAACTCCGTTCCTGATCCCCTTGCGCATGCCATCAACTCCATTCGTGTTCTTGCTCCAATGTTCATCCTTCTCCAAGCTAGGACCTTCATTTGTAAGCAAAACAAATGTATCCAATTTAGGCAGCATCATAATCTCATGAACATTAGAATCATTACCAAGAAACGAAAGTACCTGGTAATTTAATTGGCGTGCGCGAGCTCTAGTAATTGGTCCAGTATATGTAACAGTAGGGGCTGTGGGTGTAACAATGGTATTGATGTCCTCATCATCATGCTTCGCGCTCCGGGTACTCTATCGCAATCAAACAAGCATACAATAAGCAATCAAACAAGACGCACGGGTAAAACACAATAAGTGATCTAACCAGAAAGTTCAACTTAAGAACTCCGGTTTGCAAAAAGAATCAAATCAAACGGAGCAACGAAACTCAAACTGCGAAAGAAACAAGATCCGATTACTAATCTGGACTAAGGTCAAATTTTACTGTATCAAAATCTTGTTCAAGTTGGTTAAATGGAAAGAGGGTTTCGAGACGAAACTCAAGGCGCTTGAATCGCCTGATTTCGATAAACGAGCGAAAGAAGTTGTACTAAAATGAAAATCGGATCAGAAATCGCTGATCGAAAATAATCGCGGAAAATCGAGAAAAAGAAAAACTGACGAACAGGCTAACGAACGAAATTCGCTGTCTGCGGCTAAACGGTGAAAACCGTTCGTTAAAATGAACGTAAAAACGGGCGTTCGTTAAATAACTAAACCGAAAAAATAAACCGAACCGGATCTAAAAACGGATCTAGGGTTTCGAAAAACCAAACGGTTTTCTCACGAAAACAGAGGCGGCTACCTCGGGTCCGGCGGGCGGCGGAGGCGGGCGGCTCGCAGGTGCCGGGTGCGGCGGCGGCGCGTGGCGGCGGCGCGGCGCGCCGGCTAGGGTTAGGGTTAGGGCGCGGGTGGGCTTTCGGCGGCGACTGTCGGCTTTTGGCGGCTCGGGGCGGCGGCTTATAAAGCCTGCCCCCCACCCCCGGGCGGAGTCCCGCTCGGGTACGGCCCGGAGTCGGTTCACTTTTTTTTATAAATAATTCCGACATGCAGAAAAAGAAAGAAAAGAAATACTAAACAGACTCCAAAAATCTCGGAATAAATTTTCTTCGTCCTCTAAAAATAAGCCGGACAAGGTTAGCATTTATTTGGGCCTAAAATGCAACTTTGAAAAACGCATATTTTCCCTAATTCAAATAAAATAGCGATAAAACTCGGAATAAAAGTCTTATTTGATTTTAATATTAAATCTTCGATATTTCTCTATTTTGAGGGAGTCATTTTATCCTCTCTCTTTTATTTTTATAAAAGAAATAATCGAAGAGAAAATAATTAAAATCAAACGATCCTCTTTCCAAAATTCGAGAAAACTCGAATATGAAAATAATGAAATCCCCAACTCTCTCCGTAGGTCCTTGAGTTGCATAGAATTTCTAGGATCAAGCCAAAAATGCAATGAAATATAATATGCAATGATGCTCTAATGTATAACATTCCAAATTGAAAATTTGGGATGTTACAAACCTACCCCCCTTAAGATGAATCTTGCCCTCGAGATTCGGGTTGGCTAGAAAATAGGTGTGGATGGTCCTTGCGTAGGACTTCCTCTCGTTCCTAGGTGGCTTCGTCCTCGGTATGGTGGCTCCACTGAACTTTGCAAAACTTAATAACCTTGCTGCGGGTAACCCGACTGGCAAACTCAAGAATCCTGACTGGCTTCTCCTCATAGGTCAAATCAATGTCTAACTGAATCGTTTCCAGCGGTACTGTATCTCTCAGAGGAATGTCGGCCATCTCTGCGTGACACTTCTTCAACTGAGAAATGTGGAACACATCGTGAACTCCTGACAATCCTTCGGGTAATTCCAACTTATAAGCAACTACTCCCATACGTTCCAAAACTCTGTATGGTCACACAAAGCGTGGTGCTAACTTTCCCTTAACTCCAAAGCGCTTAACTCCTCGGAGTAGTGATACCCGAAGATACACTCTGTCTCCGATTTCATAGACTACCTCCTTGTGTTTTGAATATGCATAGCTCTTCTGTCAGGACTGAGCTACCTTCTGTAACATCCCAAAATTCTAAATTTTGGAATGTTATAATAAATAGATAGATTTGATTGATTGTTTGATTGATTGTGAAATTGAGTGAATTCGAAACTTTTTGAAAGTTAAATGAGAGGGAATAAAAGGACTTTCCCAAACTTTCATTTTGCATTTATGATCTTCGTGAATTCAAATTCTTTTCAAATACAAAACCCTAGAGAGAAGATGACATGACTTCTTCCATTTAAATAAATGAAAAGGGTGTTTGAAAAATATTTGAATTCCATTGGGAAATATTTTCCAATTCAGAAACTTTATGCAACTCAATGATTTTCATGAGAGAAGATAAAATGACTTCTTCAAATTATGAAATATGAGTTGGGAGTTTCAAAGATCACATTTGAAGTCCTTTTTGAATTTATTTTCAATTTGGAGTTATTTGAGTTTTATTCAAATTATTTTTCTCCAAAAATAAAATATATGGAAAATAGGGTAACATGATTCCCTACATCAGAAAATTGGAGATAAATAAATTTGAATTCATTCTGGTATTTCTAAAATGATTTTTATTGGATTTTATTAGACCAGTAGCACTCTTTGAATTATATGAATTTATGTGAATTTTATTTAATGCTAGGAAAATATTCATCTTATAGAAAATCTTTTTCTGAAAATTTTGATATATAATATGCCTATATAAAGTTTTATTTTTATTTTCGTTTTTCAGTTTATCGCATTCTGTTTAAAAAGAATAACAAACTGCGCGCGCGCCTGAAACTAACTGTCGCCCACGTGCGCATCATAGTACCACCGGGCGCCCTATCTTTTTATTTATCCTATATGGGCCAGGCCCAGCCAGCCTTTTCATTTTTTTTTCTTAGGCCGATTTTGTTTAAAAAAAACTGCAGCCGCAGCGTGCGCGTGCGGCCGGCCGAAGGCCTTTAGGCCCATGCGAGCCACCTCTTTTCACCTCTGTTTCGTAAATTTTCATCTACGTTTAGTCCCACATTGTCTAGCCTTTGACCTCTAAGCCTCTTTTCCACCAATAAATATAGACCCATAGAGCCTCCAAAAATCATCCGATTCGGGTTAAATCAATATTTTGGTTTGACTAGATTCATTTAAGAAAAATATATTTCTCCTCTCGAGCGCGACTTCTGGAAATTGTCTCTTCTCTCCAAAATCGTCTTTTCTCTGCCTTATAAAGGTATATTTCTTTATTTTTTTTCTTCTTCTTATACTTCCGTAGTTTATTATTTTTAGACTAATACGATAGAATAATTAGATTATCAATTAGTCTACGTATTTATACGTTAGACCTTAACCGTAGCTATTTTTTCTTTCGTAAAACAACTTGGCCTTGATTTTTTAAATAGCCATAACTTTTCACTCGTTTATCCAAATTAGATGAACCAAGCGCCTATAGCTTCGTCTTCTTTTCACCTATCCAGTGAACCTGTCACATCAACTTTTTAAAATTTTCAAATTTCGAATTTTGTTCAGATTCATATTCAAACTTCTTTTGAACATAACTTGAGTTTCGTAACTCTGATTTAGTTGATTCTTTTTGCAAATCGAAGCTCTTGACCTAAACTTTCTGATAAGGCCAAATTCACTTAATTTTGGCACTATTAGAAATTGTTTTATGTTGCAAGAGTTATTTGCTTGGTTTTGACGTTTTCTGAATTGTTTTCTTTGTTCTCTCCGATCTTTGAGTGATTGCTTATGTGTGGTTACTATTGCTTGCTTACGATAGATTGACCGGAGTGTGACGAGTAGAACTATCAAGAGTTTTGAGTGCGAATCATCTTCATCAACATTGCATGCAAGTTCACACTTTGATCATATTCCTTTCATACCCAGTTTTTATGCATTAGTTTCACCCTCGAACATTGCATGAGTAGGATTGATAACATGTGGGTATTGGGAAGTAGTTGATGAGGTACGAACCTATTGCCCTGCATTCAACCCTTGGGAGTTACTATTACGTTATGATTATATTGCCATGCTATGCTCATAGACGTGGATTGGGTTGGAGAGTATTCATGACAGATGTGAGATTGTTAATTAATGGTTTACTTAAGGTGGCAACTTTAACACACATCTGGGTGGATTGAGGCACCTGGGTATTCCAGCGATTGCCTGTCTAGGCACCTGGGTATTCCAGGATTGCCTATTTTTTTATGGACCGCCACCCAGGTTCAAAGGGATCATGAGATTATTCATACTAGAAACTTCCGTGTGAAGCCACAAGCTATTATGGGCTCTAGCATAGTTGATTAAGTCCTGTGAACTCTTACAGTGGTAGACTAGCAGATGTAGGGGTTGTAGGTGGAATGGTCTACCCATCATAAGGTGCAAACGCTTCTGAAAGACTATGTCTCGGTCATCCGTTTCTCAAACACCTTGTAGTGCGAGAAATCCAATGGAGGAGATCGGGTCTTGTGGGGAAAAGTGCGCAAACCTCTGCAGAGTGTATAAACTAATCGTGATTAGCCGTGTCCCCGGTTATGGACGTTTTGAGTATCTAGGACTTGGATTATCATGTGAATCTCATCATGTTATTTTAAATTAATTTTGTTGGGTTTAATGATGTTACTTAATTGGGATTGAGAATGTTGTCAACCATTCTCAATGTTTAACAACCACCATGATAGTTAAATAAAATTTATTCCTTTGCAGTAGGGAAAAATTGGTTTTTCGCAAAAACTATAACCATAGAGCTTTTCCAGCAGCCAAATATGCATGTAGTGATAGCCATTGTTCATCATTTCTCTCTATGGTGTGAATTTGCCAGTACATTCAATGTACTGACCCTTTGTGGCTGCAACGTCTCATGTTGCAGGAATCTTACGACGCGTAAGTGATACGTTAGGGTTACGATTTCTACACTCAACTTTGCCGTTGGTGTTGATGGGAATCCACAACCTTGTTACTTCCGCTATTTGGATTGAGGTAATAGTATTTACGTTACTTTTTACATGTGATTTACCTCTGTTATAAATCCTCGAGTACTGTGTGTGTCAGCATACCGATCCAGGGATGACACTTAAGCATAGAGACTTGACCGTCTGAGGTCGGGTTGCTACAAGATGGTATCAGAGCACATGTTGACTGTAGGACGTAACCCCTAGAAACTGGCAAGCCCATAGGAAAGATTTTTCTCTACAACTTTCTTTTCAAAAGGATCTTTTACCTCTCTTCTCTTTTGAGCTTGTTCAAATATACCCTTTTAGTGAGACCATACCCCTTTTCATTTTTTGACCACTCGAAAATTCGGCTGATGAGACCACTCCAAGAAGTACAAGATATGGGACCACTAAGACCACATCAGAATGAAGAGGATTTTACTGTATATTATAATGATGGAAACTACAACGGTTGAAGACTCTGAAGACTAGGGGAATCTGAAGGCCCTGTAGAATTTTCCAGATTTGTATGACCTAGGAAGGCACCCCTTATGGAACTTGGCAGACTAAGGAAGCCGTCAATACCTGAGATCAAGGTGTATCGGAGAAAGACCGAGCATGGAGAGTTAAAAACCTCAAATTTTTGTCAAGAAAACCCTAAGGCAGGAGATATCAACTATGGAAGATAGCTCATGGCAATGACAAGGGCAGAAACACGGTTATCCATGATGTCATCGCCACTGATACTATGGTCACCGAGCTGAGCTGAGCATGCATTTCTTCAGAATGGATTGGATGGAAGAAGGCTGATGGATCACCTATCAGTAAGATGAAGTTTTAACCTTAGTCGGCGTATCACTAGGATCTGGAGTAGTACATCAAGAAGTTTAAGGTGGAGCTCTAGGAAGCCGTATTAGACAAGGAAGCATTTCGTGAAGAACTTAGGTCCAAGAAGCTGAAGTAGCCAAGCTAGAGGAGCAAAACCTCGAGATACCGGAGATTCGTCAGGAACTGAAGGACAGTAGGACCATGGTTCATGCGAAGGATGTTGAAACCAGAAGTTTGGAACGCAACTCCAGAATATTAAAGGACGTCATGAGAGACTTCGCGTCAACAGAGTTGATCTGGCAAAAGAACTTGAGAAAGACAAGCATGATCGGAAGAAGCCATTGGAGGCATGAACAAGGCTTGAAGAGTTTGGAGACGTTGAAGATTTATTGACCTGTAGAAGACCAAACCCCTGTTATATACCTACATTAGATGCGATGTTTGTGAGTTGTCATTTGTTTGATCTTTTTACCGATAGCCACAAATAAAATCTGTCTTTTCAAAGCTTTTGTTTGTATTGTGTGTATCCCTCTCTATCTCTCTTATCCCCAAACCCATGGACCCAATAGAGGATGAATGAAGATGAGCTTATATTTTCTGGACCGATGAGTCAATTGGAGACAGACTAATGGATTCAGAACATGAAGGATCACATGAAGAATAACCCTATAGTCGGAAAGGATATGACCCAGCATGCTCTTCAGTGCTTTGAAAGAGGTGCTACTACTTGGTGGAGGATGTACCAAACCATCAATGGATGGCAAGGAGTAACCACTTGGAAAGAATTTAAGTTGACTCTGCCAAAGTCTCGGCTTGTGTCCCAGAAGTTGAAGCCTTATGGAAAGGATATGAAGAAACCTTATGCATGCAAGATTTGTGGAGAAATAGGACACACCCATAAATAACACAAGGATGAATGCCCTAATTGTGAAGGAAGTCACCCAGTTGAAGAATGCCCAACTAGGCAGATTACTTGTTTCTTGTGTGAAGGGACTACCCACTATCCTGCTCAGTGTCACATTTACCCCATGGTACAACGAACCATCTAGCAGAAGAAAGAAGTAATGAAAGGAGCCCTCATGGAAATTTTAGAAGAAGCTGTGATGAAGGAAGAGATGGAGGACACACCTAAAGAAGACCCGAGTAAACCCTGCATTAAGTCTTGCTATTCATGTGGAGAAGGACACATCTCCCAAAATTGTTTGAATGGGGATCTAGTAGAATTCCCAACAGAGGAAGTAGAATATGACCCATAGGAAATAGAAGCCCTGATTGGAATGGAAAAGTCCAGGAAGAGAAACCGATTGGAGCCCAGGAGGGACCTGAGTCATATCACCTGTTGCAGGTGCAAGGAGTCAGGGCACTACCTCAATAGTTGCCCAAAAAGAAAACCTCGAGACTTGTCAGAAGTAATATGTTTTAGTTGTAATGGAGCAGGGCACTTTGCCAGAGAATGCCCCAAGGAGAAGGAAACCTGTGCTAGATAGTTGAGTTTGTGATAGAGGCAAAGGTGTCCCGATGTTTCGATGAGATGGTGGCTATCGTTTTCTGTGGGAGTCGACCTTGACGATCCGACTACGAACGTGCGAGACGTCGCGCCTTAGCAATCGCTAAACCAACTTCCGAGGGGTTATTGACCACGCCGGAGCACGATCAACCTGACCACGAGGGCCTGTTTCCTGCGAGCAAACGAAGAACAAGCAAGAAACTGAGATTGCAATCTGGATATTGCGAATATAAGATGAAAGCTTTATTGATCAAGGTGGGGTTCTGTGACGTCTTGGTCTGGTCGTTGAACACAAACGAAGTACGAGAAGTTGCAGCTATGGCGAACTTTTAATCTAAACAAAACCCAAAGTCTAAACGACGCCCTAAGGGCTGTATATATGGAGGAAGAGAGGGGAATTTCGTGGCCCTTGAGGGTGGGGTCCGAAACCAACCCTAACTCTTGTTTCCCCACACATACGGACTCTAAAAATAGCCTATACTTAAGTATTTCGAAATTACATGGGCCTGGCCCATTAATAAGGTGACGCAGCACTTAGAATAGCCTATGGACGAATATTATGAAGTGGCATCTTGTATATTTCATCCATGGCTTCATGCACTCCTTATGGCGGCTTCAAAGTCCTGAAATCATCAACTTGTAACTCCGTTCTTGATCCCCTTGCGCATGCCATCAACTTCATGCGTGTTCTTGCTCCAATGTTCATCCTTCTCCAAGCTAGGCCCTTCATTTGAAAGCAAAACAAATGTATCCAATTTAGGCAGCATCATAATCTCATGAACATTAGAATCATTACCAAGAAACGAAAGTACCTGGTAATTTAATTGGCGTGCGCGAGCTCTAGTAATTGGTCCAGTATATGTAACAGTAGGGGCTGTGGGTGTAACAATGGTATTGATGTCCTCATCATCCTCCCCTTCTTGAAATGAAGTCGTCCTCGATGGAAGCTCATCTTCCTCACCCAAATAAGGCTTCAAATCTGCAATGTTAAAAGTGGGACTAACCCCAAAATCTGCAAGTAGCTCAAGTTTATATGCATTATCATTTATTTTCTCTAAAACCTTAAAAGGACCATCAACACGTGGCATTAGCTTTGATTTGCGCAGATTAGGAAATCTATCTTTACGCAAATGTAACCAAACAAGATCTCCAGGTGCAAACACAACATGTTTTCTACCCTTATCTCCAGCAAGTTTATATTTAGCATTCATACGCTCAATGTTTTCCTTAGTTAACTCATGCATTTTTAAAATCAATTCAGAACGTTCTTTAGCATAAAAATTAACCTTCTCCGAAGATGGAAGAGGCAACAAATCAATAGGTGCACGAGGTAGGAAACCATACACAATTTCAAAAGGGCACATCTTAGTAGTAGAATGCAATGAACGATTATAAGCAAATTCAATATGAGGCAAGCATTCTTCCCACATTTTCTTGTTATTCTTCAAAACAGCCCTAAGCATAGTAGACAATGTTCTATTGACTACTTCAGTTTGTCCATCAGTTTGGGGGTGACAAGTAGTACTAAAAAGCAGCTTAGTCCCCAACTTAGCCCATAAACATCTCCAAAAGTGGCTAAGAAATTTAGTATCACGATCTGAAACAATAGTATTTGGCACACCATGTAAGCGAATAATTTCACGAAAGAACAAATCAGCAACATTAACAGCATCATCGCTTTTATGACATGGTATAAAGTGTGCCATTTTCGAGAACCTATCCACGACAACAAATATGCTATCCCTCCCCTTCTTTGTTCGAGGTAAACCTAAACAAAGTCCATAGATATATCCTCCCAAGGAACACTAGGTACAGGCAAAGGCATATATAAACCATGAGGATTAGTGTGAATTAGCTCTTCAAGTAAGATAGAGGCTAAGGTGTCCCGATGTTTCGATGAGATGGTGGCTATCGTTTTCTGTGGAGTCGACCTTGACGATCCGACTACGAACGTGCGAGACGTCGCGCCTTAGCAATCGCTAAACCAACTTCCGAGGGTTATTGACCACGCCGGAGCATGATCAACCTGACCACGAGGGTCTGTTTCCTGCGAGCAAACGAAGAACAAGCAAGAAACTGAGATTGCAATCGGGATATTGCGAATATAAGATGAAAGCTTTATTGATCAAGGTGGGGTTCTGTGACGTCTTGGTCTGGTCGTTGGACACAAACGAAGTACGCGAATTGCAGCTATGGCGAACTTTTAATCTAAACAAAACCCAAAGTCTAAACGACGCCCTAAGGGCTGTATATATGGAGGAAGAGGGGGGGGGAATTTCGTGGCCCTTGAGGTTGGGATCCGAAACCAACCCTAACTCTTGTTTCCCCACACATACGGACTCTAAAAATAGCCTATACTTAAGTATTTCGAAATTACATGGGCCTGGCCCATTAATAAGGTGACGCAGCACCTAGAATAGCCTATGGACGAATATTATGAAGTGGCATCTTGTATATTTCGTCCATGGCTTCATGCACTCCTTATGGCGGCTTCAAAGTCCTGAAATCATCACTTGTAACTCCGTTCTTGATCCCCTTGCGCATGCCATCAACTCCATGCGTGTTCTTGCTCCAATGTTCATCCTTCTCCAAGCTAGGCCCTTCATTTGAAAGCAAAACAAATGTATCCAATTTAGGCAGCATCATAATCTCATGAACATTAGAATCATTACCAAGAAATGAAAGTACCTGGTAATTTAATTGGCGTGCGCGAGCTCTAGTAATTGGTCCAGTATATGTAACAGTAGGGGCTGTGGGTGTAACAATGGTATTGATGTCCTCATCAGTTTGCAACAAAGGAAATGGAGTAGTACAAGTGAGAACATTTTCTTTTATATTGAGGTGTTGAGTTGAGACATGTAATGGAAAAGCGAGAGATTGTAATCACTTGAGAATGAATAAAGTTAGCATCTTTGGTACTGATATGGATTTTATGAGTTGTTATTCTATGAAGAAGAATTTTGGCCATTCTGAGGATATGAGAAATATGGTCTATGGAAGATTTGTGCATTTTAAGGGTGGCAGTACCCTGTAAGAACCGTTGACCCCTGGAAAAGATAAGGATTCTCCACTAGGTGGATTTCGGACAAAATGAATACGAGTTTTGTCTCGATGTGTGTGATACCCCAAGAGTGTGTGGGATGAAGTTGGAGACCGTCGGTTGTTTGGACCAAATGTGATCAAGGAGTCAGAAGAGAATGTTAAGTTTATTCGAGATAGACTGAAGGTAGCTCAGTCCAGGCAGAAGAGTTATGTAGACTCAAAAACTCAAGGATGTAGTCTATGAAATTGGAGACAGAGCATGTCTTCGTGTGTCCCCTCTGCGAGGAGTTAAACGATTTGGAGTTAAGGGACAGTTAGCCCCGAGATTTGTAGGACCATACCGAGTTTTGGAGCATATGGGAGAAGTGGCCAACAAGTTGGAGTCACCCGAAGGACTGTCAGGAGTTCATGATGTGTTTCACATTTCCTAGTTGAAGAAGTGCCATGCAGAGATGGCCAATATTCCCCTGTAAGGACGCTTGACCCTGGAAAGGATAATGATGTTCCACGAAGTGGAATATGGACTTCATAAGTATAAGTTTTTATCTCAGTATGAGGGATATCCCACGAGGATGAATAGATAAATTACTATTGGATATAAAGGAGGTATGATGTCGAAAATATGGATCAATGGAAACTCCATGATGAGTCTAAGTAATCATGTCCTAGTTTGGTGCCAATAGAAGGAAGGAAGACAGTACAATTGGATGGATTTAAGAATACTAGGAAGTTGGAAGTTGGAATAATGATCAGTTGCCCAATGATAAGTTCAAGGACTACAAGTGATGAGATGGGCCATAACCCACAGGCCCCAGGACCTGCCAAGAAGCAAGCACATTCTTGCTGATGGAAAAACCCTGGAGGAAGATACGACATTTATCGGCAGACGATTTTTAGGAGTAACGCAAAACCTGAGAGTTGTGAAGGAACAATAGATGTTTGTTTGGTTTGCAGAATCAATGGATTTATCCGAACCTTGGTTCGTCGACAAGAGAAATTCTGCAATGCTTGTGAGGATGACCGAGTGTTAGAATGCGAGATTCGCTAAACCGTATACAAGGTAGAGATTTGGGTGCGGGATGAATTGATCACCATACCGACTTACTCTTATTATTCGCCTTGCTATATGGGATGGTAAATCTGAGTGACTTACCTATAGTAAAGAGATGACGATCAAAACCTTGTTTAAGCCTCAGAATGGTATAGGTATTTTCCCCTTGTACAAGGCAGTTTTTGCCAACCGTAGGTTATACGGTGAGGATCAACCCAGACCCATTTCCTGCAGGAGAAAACATAAATGGTTGACCACCATGAGATATCGATAGTTGTTCAGTATTGGAGCCAGACCCGTCAGCTATGAAGACCCAATCTCGGAATAACCTTACCAAGATGAAAGGACAGAAGAATTGAGGAAAAAGGTTATGCCGCTATCGGAAGAGCCCAGAGACGGAATTTTCCCGAGAATTTGAGAAGACCGACACTATCGAGAATAAGGATGGAGTATATGAGTTTTGATGGAACCGTAACCGTGCTTCTAAGGGTGGTAGTACCCGAGACCCCGGAGACGATCGATGGATTTTTGAGGAGACCCCAAACCTAACCAATTTCTTGCTAGCCTCTCCGAATCTCGAAGACGAGATTCGTTTTAAGGGTGGTAGGTTTGTAACATCCCAAAATTCTAAATTTTGGAATGTTATAATAAATAGATAGATTTGATTGATTGTGTGAAATTGAGTGAAATTCGAAACCTTTTTGAAAGTTAAATGAGAGGGAATAAAAGGACTTTCCCAAACTTTCATTTTGCATTTATGATCTTCGTGAATTCAAATTCTTTTCAAATACAAAACCCTAGAGAGAAGATGACATGACTTCTTCCATTTAAATAAATGAAAAGGGTGTTTGAAAAATATTTGAATTCCATTGGGAAATATTTTCCAATTCAGAAACTTTATGTAACTCAATGATTTTCACGAGAGAAGATAAAATGACTTCTTCAAATTATGAAATATGAGTTGGGAGTTTCAAAGATCACATTTGAAGTCCTTTTTGAATTTATTTTCAATTTGGAGTTATTTGAGTTTTATTCAAATTATTTTTCTCCAAAAATAAAATATATGGAAAATAGGGTAACATGATTCCCTACATCAGAAAATTGGAGATAAATAAATTTGAATTCATTCTGGTATTTCTAAAATGATTTTTATTGGATTTTATTAGACCAGTAGCACTCTTTGAATTATCTGAATTTGTGTGAATTTTACTTAATGCTAGGAAAATGTTCATCTTGTAGAAAATCTTTTTCTGAAAATTTTGATATATAATATGCCTATATAAAGTTTAATTTTATTTTCGTTTTTCAGTTTATCGCATCCTGTTTAAAAAGAATAACAAACTGCGCGCACGCCTGAAACTATCTGTCGCCCACATGCGCATCATAGTACTAGTGATGAGCACATCAATACCATTGTTACACCCACAGCCCCTACTGTTACATATACTGGACCAATTACTAGAGCTCGCGCACGCCAATTAAATTACCAGGTACTTTCGTTTCTTGGTAATGATTCTAATGTTCATGAGATTATGATGCTGCCTAAATTGGATACATTTGTTTTGCTTTCAAATGAAGGGCCTAGCTTGGAGAAGGATGAACATTGGAGCAAGAACACGAATGAAGTTGATGGCATGCGCAAGGGGATCAAGAACGGAGTTACAAGTGATGATTTCAGGACTTTGAAGCCGCCATAAGGAGTGCATGAAGCCATGGACGAAATATACAAGATGCCACTTCATAATATTCGTCCATAGGCTATTCTAGGTGCTGCGTCACCTTATTAATGGGCCAGGCCCATGTAATTTCGAAATACTTAAGTATAGGCTATTCTTAGAGTCCGTATGTGTGGGGAAACAAGAGTTAGGGTTGGTTTCGGACCCCACCCTCAAGGGCCACGAAATTCCCCTCTCTTCCTCCATATATACAGCCCTTAGGGCGTCGTTTAGACTTTGGGTTTTGTTTAGATTAAAAGTTCGCCATAGCTGCAACTTCGCGTACTTCGTTTGTGTCCAACGACCAGACCAAGACGTCACAGAACCCCACCTTGATCAATAAAGCTTTCATCTTATATTCGCAATATCCAGATTGCAATCTCAGTTTCTTGCTTGTTCTTCGTTTGCTCGCAGGAAACAGGCCCTCGTGGTCAGGTTGATCGTGCTCCGGCGTGGTCAATAACCCCTCGGAAGTTGGTTTAGCGATTTCTAAGGCGCGACGTCTCGCACGATCGTAGTCGGATCGTCAAGGTCGACTCCCACAGAAAACGATAGCCACCATCTCATCGAAACATCGGGACACCTTTGCCTCTATCAAGTGGTATCAGATTTCCAGGTTCCTCGGTGAGATTTTACAGTTTTTCGTAGATTAGATCGAGTCTGTTCTTCATACCTAGAGTCCACGAAAAAGCCACAAAAAAAAATTAGGGTTAGTTCATCATATCCGAACCAATCTGAGCCTTTGCATAATCTTTTTAGGGTTTTTGCTTTGTTGAATTTGCGGTTGCATCGTCGTGTCAAGTTGCTGGTCTTAGAGTCTAGTCTTTTAAGGTTTCGAGTTCTCGTCATAAGTTGTCACGCCGCCGCCGCACCATCATCATCGCCCATCTACCACTTTTGCTTATCCGCCACCGCTCTGAATCCTTATCCATATACCACTACCAATCCGTATCCATATACCACCATCAATCTCTATCCATATACCACCACCGCTACCATATACCACCACCGCTGCCATATACCACAACCATATATCCACCACCAATCCAGGTTCTTCTCATATTAGGTTTGTTCTTGAGATCAATCTCAATTCCGATTCGTGTTTCCTTGCCTGCGTAGGTCTCGAAAAAAAAAGAGTCTGGAGACCCCCGGGCAGTTTTTTAGGCCAAAATTTTCACGGGCAAAAATATTTTTTCCCTATCCTATTTTTAGGCTTTTCTGAGTCTTTTGAGCCACGTGCCATCATAGTGATTTTTTGTCGCACTTTTTCGTCGTCGCTGCCCTAATTTCTGAAAAAAAGTGAAAAAAATTTTCGTGCCCATCCTATCAGTTTGACGAGGGAAGAGTTTTGAGACACTCGCCACTATAGTAATTTTTCGCAAAAAAAAAGAGGAGCGCAAAAGAAAAAAAAAGAGGAGCTGATGAGGACATCAATACCATTGTTACACCCACAACCCCTACTGTTACATATACTGGACCAATTACTAGAGCTCGCGCACGCCAATTAAATTACCAGGTACTTTCGTTTCTTGGTAATGATTCTAATGTTCATGAGATTATGATGCTGCCTAAATTGGATACATTTGTTTTGCTTACAAATGAAGGTCCTAGCTTGGAGAAGGATGAACATTGGAGCAAGAACACGAATGGAGTTGATGGCATGCGCAAGGGGATCAGGAACGGAGTTACAAGTGATGATTTCAGGACTTTGGAGCCGCCATAAGGAGTGCATGAAGCCTTGGACGAAATATACAAGATGCCACTTCATAATATTCGTCCATAGGCTATTCTAGGTGCTGCGTCACCTTATTAATGGGCCAGGCCCATGTAATTTCGAAATACTTAAGTATATTCGAAATTACATGGGCCTGGCCCATTAATAAGGTGACGCAGCACCTAGAATAGCCTATGGACGAATATTATGAAGTGGCATCTTGTATATTTCGTCCAAGGCTTCATGCACTCCTTATGGCGGCTTCAAAGTCCTGAAATCATCACTTGTAACTCCGTTCTTGATCCCCTTGCGCATGCCATCAACTCCATTCGTGTTCTTGCTCCAATGTTCATCCTTCTCCAAGCTAGGACCTTCATTTGTAAGCAAAACAAATGTATCCAATTTAGGCAGCATCATAATCTCATGAACATTAAGAATCATTACCAAGAAACGAAAGTACCTGGTAATTTAATTGGCGTGCGCGAGCTCTAGTAATTGGTCCAGTATATGTAACAGTAGGGGCTGTGGGTGTAACAATGGTATTGATGTCCTCATCATCCTCCCCTTCTTGAAATGAAGTCGTCCTCGACGGAAACTCATCGTCCTCACCCAAATAAGGCTTCAAATCTGCAATGTTAAAAGTGGGACTAACCCCAAAATCTGCAGGTAGCTCAAGTTTATATGCATTATCATTTATTTTCTCTAAAACCTTAAAAGGACCATCAGCACGTGGCATTAGCTTTGATTTGCGCAGATTAGGAAATCTATCTTTACGCAAATGTAACCAAACAAGATCTCCAGGTGCAAACACAACATGTTTTCTACCCTTATCTCCAGCAAGTTTATATTTAGCATTCATACGCTCAATGTTTTCCTTAGTTAACTCATGCATTTTTAAAATCAAATCAGAACGTTCTTTAGCATCAAAATTAACCTTCTCCGAAGATGGAAGAGGCAACAAATCAATAGGTGCACGAGGTAGGAAACCATACACAATTTCAAAAGGGCACATCTTAGTTGTAGAATGCAATGAACGATTATAAGCAAATTCAATATGAGGCAAGCATTCTTCCCACATTTTCTTGTTATTCTTCAAAACAGCCCTAAGCATAGTAGACAATGTTCTATTGACTACTTCAGTTTGTCCATCAGTTTGGGGGTGACAAGTAGTACTAAAAAGCAGCTTAGTCCCCAACTTAGCCCATAAACATCTCCAAAAGTGGCTAAGAAATTTAGTATCACAATCTGAAACAATAGTATTTGGCACACCATGTAAGCGAATAATTTCACGAAAGAACAAATCAGCAACATTAACAGCATCAT
Organism: Triticum urartu; assembly: GCF_003073215.2. Lineage (NCBI taxonomy): Eukaryota > Viridiplantae > Streptophyta > Magnoliopsida > Poales > Poaceae > Triticum > Triticum urartu. The sequence continues at coordinate 231,557,928 of NC_053025.1, read as the reverse complement.
CGCTTTTATGACATGGTATAAAATGTGCCATTTTCGAGAACCTATCCACGACAACAAATATACTATCCCTCCCCTTCTTTGTTCTAGGTAAACCTAAAACAAAGTCCATAGATATATCCTCCCAAGGAACACTAGGTACAGGCAAAGGCATATATAAACCATGAGGATTGAGTCGTGACTTAGCTCTTTGACATGTAGTGCAGCGAGCAACAAAACGCTCAACATCCCGTCTCATCTTTGGCCAAAAGAAATGTGTAGCAAGTATATCCTCCGTCTTCTTGACGCCAAAGTGTCCCATTAATCCTCCTCCATGCGCCTCCTGCAACAACAAAAGACGAACGGAGCTAGCTGGAATGCATAGCTTGTTAGCACGAAACACAAATCCATCGTTAAGAACGAACTTGTTCCAAGTTCTCCCTTCCTTACAATTCTGCAATACATCTTTAAATTCAGCATCAGTAACATATTGATCCTTGATGGTCTCCAAACCAAATATTTTAAAGTCAAGTTGTGAAAGCACAGTATAACGACGAGACAAGGCATCAGCAATAACATTTTCTTTACCCTTCTTGTGTTTAATCACATAAGGGAAAGTCTCAATGAATTCAACCCATTTAGCATGTCGACGGTTCAGTTTTGCTTGACTTTTAATGTGTTTCAAAGATTCATGATCAGAATGTATAACAAATTCCTTGGGCCATAAATAATGTTGCCATGTTTCTAAGGTCCGAACAAGAGCATATAATTCTTTATCATAAGTAGAATAGTTCAGACTAGGCCCACTCAATTTTTCAGAAAAATATGCAACAGGTTTTCCATCTTGTAATAACACACCTCCTAATCCAATTCCACTAGCATCACATCCAAGCTCAAAAGTCTTATTGAAATTAGGAAGTTGGAGTAAAGGAGCATGTGTCAACTTATCTTTCAATACCGTGAAGGCTTCTTCCTGTGCGGTACCCCAAACAAAAGGTACATCCTTCTTTGTAAGCTCGTTGAGAGGTGCAGCAATGGTGCTGAAATCTCTCACAAAACGCCTATAGAAACCAGCGAGGCCAAGGAAACTCCTCACTTGTGTGACCGTTTTGGGCTGCGGCCAACTCTCAATAGCTTCAATCTTGGCTTTATCAACTTCAATTCCCTGTGGAGTAACAACATAGCCAAGAAAAGATACTCGGTCGGTGCAAAAGGTGCACTTTCCAAGGTTACCAAACAAACGTGCATCACGTAGAGCAATAAAAACAGCACGTAAATGTTCCAAATGTTCCTCCAAAGATTTGCTATAAATCAATATGTCATCAAAGTAAACTACCACAAATCGTCCAATGAAAGCACGTAAAACTTCGTTCATTAACCTCATGAAAGTACTAGGTGCATTAGTTAACCCAAAAGGCATGACTAACCACTCATATAATCCAAACTTAGTTTTAAATGCTGTTTTCCATTCATCTCCCAATTTCATACGAATTTGATGGTAACCACTACGCAAATCAACTTTGGAGAATATTGTAGAGCCACTCAATTCATCAAGCATATCATCTAGCCTAGGAATAGGATGACGATAACGAATAGTAATATTATTAATGCCTCTACAATCAACGCACATACGCGACGTACCATCCTTTTTCGGCACTAAAATGATAGGAACAGCACAAGGCCTAAGGGATTCGCGTATATAACCTTTGTCGAGCAGTTCTTGTACTTGACGCATAATCTCCTTCGTCTCCTCTGGATTGGTACGGTATGGTGCCCGGTTGGGTAATGATGCACCGGGAATTAAGTCAATTTGATGCTCAATCCTGCGAATAGGTGGTAATCCCGGTGGCACGTCTTGTGGAAAGACGTCGGCGAACTCCTGCAAAATGTTAGTGACAGCAGGAGGCAAAGAGGAAGGCACGTCCTCGAATGAAAATAATGCCTCTTTGCACACAAAAGCATAGCAAACAGATTTGCTAAAATCTAGATCATCAATATCAGATTTGGTGGCAAGTAAACATGCACTTTTCAATTTAATTTCAGAAGCAACACTAGATTGTTTATTATTATTAGGCTGCATTTGTTGCTCAAATTCTTTTGCCACAATCTGATTTTCACTCTTAGTTTTCTCCTGTTTTGCTTTATTAGCTCTATTAATATCATCTTTCAAAATGGAATCAGGAGTCATAGGAAGCAAAGTAATATTTTTATCCTTATGAACAAGAGTATACTAATTGTTTCTACCATGGTGAATAGAATTTTTATCAAATTGCCATGGTCTACCAAGTAATAAGGAACATGCTTGCATCGGTACCACATCACAATCAACATAATCAGCATATGTAGAGATACTAAAATGCACACGAACAGTACGTGTTACCTTAACCTTGCCGCTGTTGTTGAACCATTGGATGTAGTAAGGATGTGGATGTGGTCTTGTGGTGAGAGATAGCTTCTCCACCATCTCGATGCTAGCCAAGTTGTTGCAACTCCCTCCATCTATGATCACACGAACAGAACGTTCCTTCACAACTCCCTTTGTATGGAACAAATTATGCCTCTGATTTTGCTCAGCTTGTGTAACCTGCACACTCAAAACACGTTGAGCAACTAAACATTCATACCTGTCAGCATCTTCAGGAGCCATGTATTGCGTCTCATGATCAGAATCGTCTCCACCGTGTTCGTCACGTGTAATAAGAGCCAAAGTCTCCTCATCATAGTCACTAGCGGACTCATACCCACCATCCTCAGTAACAATCATCACACGCTTAGATGGGCATTCTCTCGCATAATGACCTCCACCCTTGCAACGTCGACAAATAATATCATGTGTTTGCCCTGTTGATGCCATGGATGAAGAAGAGCTCTTTGCAGGCCCAGAAGGTGTGCTCTTGGCAGATAGTGGTGATTGTGCCTGCTTTATTGTATCACGGTTGGAGGTGGCAGCCGACGGAGGCGCCGGTGTAGCAGAACGTGTGGAAGTAGATGATGCACGTGGTGTCCATGAAGAAGGTCGACCTACAGAAAAGTTAGTCCGCGCCAATGCCTGTCGATCCTGCACTTCACGTTCAGCTTTACAAGCAAGATGGAATAAACGAGTGATATTAGTATACTCCTTATACTCTAGAATCGTCTGAATCTCTCTATTTAATCCACCCATAAAACGTGCAAGCATAGCTTCATTCTCCTCAACAATACCACATCTAATCATGCCAGTTTGTAATTCCTGATAATATTCTTCTACAGAATTTTTTCCCTGTCTTAAGCGCTGCAATTTTTGAAGTAATTCACGTTGATAATATGGTGGAACCCAACGAGTACGCATAGCAGTTTTCAAAGCAGCCCAAGTAGCAGGAATGGGATATAATCTACAATGCTCAGACCACCAAACACATGCAAAACTAGTGAATGCACAAACAGCAGCAGGAACACGTCTCTCCTCGGGATATTGTAAACATGTAAATCGTTGTTCAGTTTCTAACTCCCAAGTAAGATATATATCAGGAACATATCTACCCTCAAATGGTGGAATATTCAATTTTAGTTTAGGGAGATGGTCATGATCTCGTACCTGAGGGTGAGCCCTACCATTGCCATTATTTGCATGTGGACGACCTGATGGTTGCTGTGCTGGTGGTGGCACGTAGTTCTGATTTTGATCAACCTCATCCTCGTAATCGCCAGCAAAATCATCCTCCTCCGCATCAGCAGCAGGAGCCACAGAAGTAGCAACAGCAGCACCAACAGTTTGGCCAGGTGCAAGAGGGAGACGGCTCGCTCGGCGGAGGGCTGTTTCACGATGTGTAGGTAGTCGTCGTTGTTGTTGTTGTAGAGGTGCGTTAGGTGCAGCCGGTGGTGGTGGTGGAAGACGCGCGAGCAATTCATTAAACCTGTTATCGAGCTTTGTTTCGAACGTCTTCTCCATGTCATCTATCTTCTCCATGGCCTCTTCAAATCTGTTTAGCACATCCTGCACCTGTCCATTCATCATTTGCTGAAATTTATCATGCAACTCCTGATTCGTCATGTTCTCCCAGTCAGTCTCGTCGGCTTGTGATCCTGCCATGGTTAGCAACAATAGAAAACACACAAGAATATGATCCTACAGAATACTAACAAGAGGTGGTGGTGGCGGGTGTCACAAATCCGTCAAGCAAATCTCAAATTCTTACCAGTTCTTACCCAGCAGCAGGCGGTGATCGGCAACCGTTGTAGTCAAAACTCTCAAAAGCTTGGATAGAGCGATTGCCAGGGAGAGTCAAACGCACGACGTAGAGGTATGTGGAGCTGGGAAGGCTTATAGTATGGTAGCAAAAAGGGTCAGCAATAATCAATTCAGAGATGCAAAGTTGAATAAACGCTCAACGACGGTACTGTGCTGGTCCTAGGCTAGACCGTGCTAGAGACGCGAGCCTAGAACACTAACAAAATCACGGCGCTGCACGTAAATAAGGGAAAAGCACACTCTAGAACTTTTTTTTTCGCTTTTCTTTTTTTTTGCGCTCCTCTTTTTTTTTGAACTCTTCCCTCGTCAAACTGATAGGATGGGCACGAAATTTTTTTTTTCACTTTTTTTTTCGGAAATCAGGGCAGCGACGACGAAAAAGTGCGACAAAAAATCACTATGATGGCACGTGGCTCAAAAGACTCAGAAAAGCCTAAAAATAGGATAGGGAAAAAATATTTTTGCCCGTGAAAATTTTGGCCTAAAAACTGCCCGGGGGTCTCCAGACTCTTTTTTTTTTCCGAGACCTACGCAGGCAAGGAAACACGAATCGGAATTGAGATTGATCTCAAGAACAAACCTAATATGAGAAGAACTCGGATTGGTGGTGGATATGGTTGTGGTATATGGCAGCGGTGGTGGTATATGGTAGCGGTGGTGGTATATGGATAAAGATTGGTGGTGGTATATGGATACGAATTGATAGTGGTATATGGATATGGATTCAGAGCGGTGGCGGATAAGCAAAAGTGGTAGATGGGCGAGGATAATGGTGCGGCGGCGGCGTGACAACTTGTGACCAGAACTCGAAACTCTAAAAGACTAGACTCTAAGACCAGCAACTTGACACGACGATGCAACCGCAAATTCAACAAAGCAAAAACCCTAAAAAGATTATGCAAAGGCTCAGATTGGTTCGGATATGATGAACTAACCCTAATTTTTGTTTGTGTGGCTTTTTTTCGTGGACTGTAGGTATGAAGAACAGACTCAATCTAATCTACGAAAAACTGTAAAATCTCACCGAGCAACCTGGAAATCTGATACCACTTGATAGAGGCAAAGGTGTCCCGATGTTTCGATGAGATGGTGGCTATCGTTTTCTGTGGGAGTCGACCTTGACGATCCGACTACGAACGTGCGAGACGTCGCGCCTTAGCAATCGCTAAACCAACTTCCGAGGGGTTATTGACCACGCCGGAGCACGATCAACCTGACCACGAGGGCCTGTTTCCTGCGAGCAAACGAAGAACAAGCAAGAAACTGAGATTGCAATCTGGATATTGTGAATATAAGATGAAAGCTTTATTGATCAAGGTGGGGTTCTGTGACGTCTTGGTCTGGTCGTTGGACACAAACGAAGTACGCGAAGTTGCAGCTATGGCGAACTTTTAATCTAAACAAAACCCAAGTCTAAACGACGCCCTAAGGGCTGTATATATGGAGGAAGAGAGGGGAATTTCGTGGCCCTTGAGGGTGGGGTCCGAAACCAACCCTAACTCTTGTTTCCCCACACATACGGACTCTAAAAATAGCCTATACTTAAGTATTTCGAAATTACATGGGCCTGGCCCATTAATAAGGTGACGCAGCACCTAGAATAGCCTATGGACGAATATTATGAAGTGGCATCTTGTATATTTCGTCCATGGCTTCATGCACTCCTTATGGCGGCTTCAAAGTCCTGAAATCATCACTTGTAACTCCGTTCTTGATCCCTTGCGCATGCCATCAATTTCATGCGTGTTCTTGCTCCAATGTTCATCCTTCTCCAAGCTAGGCCCTTCATTTGAAAGCAAAACAAATGTATCCAATTTAGGCAGCATCATAATCTCATGAACATTAGAATCATTACCAAGAAACGAAAGTACCTGGTAATTTAATTGGCGTGCGCGAGCTCTAGTAATTGGTCCAGTATATGTAACAGTAGGGGCTGTGGGTGTAACAATGGTATTGATGTCCTCATCACACCCTTGGTTGCACAACCCCACTTATCTTTTTGCGCGTGTGTTTCCGTGTACCTTATATGCTTGGTCTACTTGTTACATTGCATCTTGCGAATCTTTTCCAACATTATTGAAGCTCACTTTCAATTGCATCAAATTTTGTGCCACCATCCTAACCAAGCTCCACCAAAAGCTTTTACTTGTGTAGGTGTGAGAAACCGACAAGAACTCGTACCAATTGTGTTATTTCCTTGTCCTACATTGGAGTGATCCTCGATCCACTTTCAACTTCGGTCAAGGTACATTTGGTACTCGTTCTTCTCTTTCTACCACTCACATTTGTCTTGGAATGATGGATAGGCCAAGTACTTCTACCAACCCACTCTTAATGGAGCAAGATGACGACATGAACTCTTTCATCACCAAGAGTCACCTCTTTGGTGCACAACGTGCTTTGCATCAAGAGCAACAAGCTATGAGTGAATGCATCGACAACCTTGCCGCCAACTTGCGACTTTCCGAGCAACGTACAAAGGACTACTTCGACCACAAGCTCGACGATCACAAGCAAGAGAATGACGCAAGGATGGACGAAATCCCTGCTTTGTTGCTCAACCACTCGTCTTCGACTTCAAGAAGGAGCCGTTCAAGCCGCCACTCCGACTTCACCCTCTCCGGCTCAAGTACACCGACATGGAATACTCTTCGTCGAGCCGCGCGCGCCGACCGTCAAGCAAGCCTCAATCCCCTAAGAGACACCGACTCTCAAGAGCGCCGACAACGTCAAACTCAAGAAGCCTTTGCACTTGCACGAGAACGGCAACGACAACACCAACATGAAGAGGAAGAGCGAGCGCGTCTACACCAAAATGCACAAGATGCTAAGGCACAACGTCAGGCACAACAACTCCGTGACGCTCAAGCACTTGCGGCGCAACAAGCTCTACGCGATTCGAGTCGAGCCGTTGCCGACCAAAGCCGACAAGCCCGTGAACAAGAGGAAGCACATCGCGAAGAAATTCAAGAACAAAGATTTCATGCTCGCGTGCATCGTCAAGTTCCTCTTCAAGCTCGCGAAGATCCTCCACAAGCTCGCCAACACCATCAAGTTCATCGAGAGCATGAAGACAATGGAAATCCTCCACGACAAGAGCAACATGGGGATAACAACCCTCCGCGTCAAGAGCACCACGAGTTGAACAATCATATACAACATGGGCGTCATCATCCCCGACCCCAACACAATGAAGAGCAACGCTACGACAAGCTCAAGTTCTGTAACATCCCAATTTTACTAAATTACGATGTTAATAGATCATTCATATGCATATCATATTTTTATTGCGTCATTTGCTTTTTCAGAATATTCAAATCATTATGCAACAAAACGCAATTTATTTGGAGTGGAGATAACATGAATTCTCCCCTATTTTAAAAATGTTCATAATGTGGAGAATATTATTTCCAGTTCATCTGATATGTTCTGGTAATTTTTGCAATCTTCAAAGTATTTTATTTTGTGTTTTTATTGCTGTTTGAGTGACCTATTGCATCAAAAGGATTTTACAAAATTGCATTAGTATTGGAGCTAGTGTTCCTATAGTTTATGTTAGTAGTATACATTTTTCTATGTGTCTACATATTTTTATTTAGTTTTTATATTGTGGTTTTATTTTTAGTTATTTTTACTGCTGTAGTTTTTGTTTAAAGAAAAGAAAAAAAACACAGCACGCAACACCGCAGCGCAGCGTACTACGCAGCCCAACGCCCGCGGCCGAGCAACACACCGCTGCAGCCCACCGCCAGCGCAGCCCACGCGAAGTGGTACGCACCCGATCCGACCCGCACCAGCGCCCGACCCGCTGTCTCTCTCTCTGCCAGCGGACCCCGCCACACACCCGTCCCCTACCCCGAGCCGGACACTGCAGCCGTCGCACGCCGAGGCCGAGCCGGTTCGTCCCGCGCCCCTGGTCAACCCCGTGCAACCGAGGGACACCGTACGCGAGCCCAACTGCTCGAGAGACCCCACACCCCCTCCTCGATCTTCCTCGTTGCAGCACACCGGAGCTAGGGCGAAACGGATCTCGCCAGAGTCCACGCCGACCGCCTCGTTCACCGGAGGATTCCGTCGTCGTAAGATCACCGTAGCCGCACCGCTTGCCCTCTTCGTTTTCCCCTCTCCACGAAGAGCTCCCTGACATCCTTCCGTGGCCGGAATCACAGCGGAGCCGGAGGAACAAGCTCGACCGCCGCCGCCGGAGCACCGAGGTTCACCTCGCCGCCGTCGCCTACAAAGGACGTATCGCCGCCGTCCGACACCACCACCACCTCCGCCACTCACAGCCGCATCCGCCCGTCACTTCCCCATCGCCGGAGAGTCGCCAGAGGAGCGCCACCGCCGACGCCCGAGCCGCCATCGTCTTCCTCTGTTTCCGGTGAGCACGCACGTGCAAGAGTTTTCTTGGCCAATCACGCGCTGCCACATGGCACATCGCTACAGGAGCTTCTACAGGAGTTCGCTACAGCGCCCAGGCGTTTTCTGTTGTTTTCTGTTTTCTTTTTCAGATTTCAGCTAAAACTTCAACTAGTTATATCTTTTATTCTATAAGTCCAATTTAGGTAATTCTTTTTCCTGTGCACTCACAAAAATCAGCACATTGTCACAGTACCAACTTTGCACATGTTCGCACCTTTCAAATTTGAATTTATTCGAGTTTGAATCAAATCTTCCGGTGGCCGTAACTCTCAAACCGTTTGTCGGTTTTAAGTGATTCTTTTTGCATTGTGACCGTAGTGCATTTTAGGTGCTACTGCTATTAAGCTTCTGATGTTGAGTTTTAAAAATGGTTTTCTTGCTGTTGGTTTTGTTTTGGTTCTATTCGTGTTCCGATGGTTGATTTGTTGAATTGTGTGAAACGTGTGGATTGTCCGGAGTGCGACGCGAGCTATTGTCAGGAGTGTGACTTTCTGAACCAGAACCAAGGCAAGTTACATGTTGATCATCCTTTACCTATTGTTTTCTATGCATGTAGTTATATAACACCTTGAGTATATGCATGTATAGGATTATTATATTATTTTGCTATATTGTTGAGCTATCTCCCGTCATTGCAGATCGTGGTAGTTGTACTTTTGCTATGCTTTGTAGACGGGGTTGGTTCGTGTATTTATTGAGCTTATGTGAGGATTATATATATAATAATTTGAGTAGTAACTCAGGATTTGATGAGGACATCAATACCATTGTTACACCCACAGCCCCTACTGTTACATATACTGGACCAATTACTAGAGCTCGCGCACGCCAATTAAATTACCAGGTACTTTCGTTTCTTGGTAATGATTCTAATGTTCATGAGATTATGATGCTGCCTAAATTGGATACATTTGTTTTGCTTTCAAATGAAGGGCCTAGCTTGGAGAAGGATGAACATTGGAGCAAGAACACGCATGAAGTTGATGGCATGCGCAAGGGGATCAAGAACGGAGTTACAAGTGATGATTTCAGGACTTTGAAGCCGCCATAAGGAGTGCATGAAGCCATGGACGAAATATACAAGATGCCACTTCATAATATTCGTCCATAGGCTATTCTAGGTGCTGCGTCACCTTATTAATGGGCCAGGCCCATGTAATTTCGAAATACTTAAGTATAGGCTATTTTTAGAGTCCGTATGTGTGGGGAAACAAGAGTTAGGGTTGGTTTCGGACCCCACCCTCAAGGGCCACGAAATTCCCCTCTCTTCCTCCATATATACAGCCCTTAGGGCGTCGTTTAGACTTTGGGTTTTGTTTAGATTAAAAGTTCGCCATAGCTGCAACTTCGCGTACTTTGTTTGTGTTCAACGACCAGACCAAGGCGTCACAGAACCCCACCTTGATCAATAAAGCTTTCATCTTATATTCGCAATATCCAGATTGCAATCTCAGTTTCTTGCTTGTTCTTTGTTTGCTTGCAGGAAACAGACCCTCGTGGTCAGGTTGATCGTGCTCCGGCATGGTCAATAACCCTCGGAAGTTGGTTTAGCGATTGCTAAGGCGCGACGTCTCGCACGTTCGTAGTCGGATCGTCAAGGTCGACTCCCACAGAAAACGATAGCCACCATCTCATCGAAACATCGGGACACCTTTGCCTCTATCAAGTGGTATCAGATTTCCAGGTTGCTCGGTGAGATTTTTACAGTTTTTCGTAGATTAGATCGAGTCTGTTCTTCATACCTACAGTCCACGAAAAAGCCACACAAAAAAAAATTAGGGTTAGTTCATCATATCCGAACCAATCTGAGCCTTTGCATAATCTTTTTAGGGTTTTTGCTTTGTTGAATTTGCGGTTGCATCGTCGTGTCAAGTTGCTGGTCTTAGAGTCTAGTCTTTTAGAGTTTCGAGTTCTGGTCATAAGTTTGTCACGCCGCCGCCGCACCATCATCATCGCCCATCTACCACTTTTGCTTATCCGCCACCGCTCTGAATCCATATCCATATACCACTACCAATCCGTATCCATATACCACCACCAATCTCTATCCATATACCACACCGCTACCATATACCACCACCGCTGCCATATACCACAACCATATATCCACCACCAATCCGAGTTCTTCTCATATTAGGTTTGTTTTTGAGATCAATCTAAATTCCGATTCGTGTTTCCTTGCCTGCAAGGTCTCGAAAAAAAAAAGTCTGGAGACCCCCGGGCAGTTTTTAGGCCAAAATTTTCACGGGCAAAAATATTTTTTCCCTATCCTATTTTTAGGCTTTTCTGAGTCTTTTGAGCCACGTGCCATCATAGTGATTTTTTGTCGCACTTTTTCGTCGTCGCTGCCCTGATTTCCGAAAAAAAAAGTGAAATTTTTTTTTTCGTGCCCATCCTATCAGTTTGACGAGGGAAGAGTTTTGAGACACTCGCCATTATAGTAATTTTTCGCAAAAAAAAGAGAAGCGCAAAAAAAAGCGAAAAAAAAAAAGTTCCAGAGTGTGCTTTTCCCTTATTTACGTGCAGCGCCGTGATTTTGTTAGTGTTCTAGGCTCGCGTCTCTAGCACGGTCTAGCCTAGGACCAGCACAGTACCGTCGTTGAGCGTTTATTCAACTTTGCATCTCTGAATTGATTATTGCTGACCCTTTTTGCTACCATACTATAAGCCTTCCCAGCTCCACATACCTCTACGTCGTGCGTTTGACTCTCCCTGGCAATCGCTCTATCCAAGCTTTTGAGAGTTTTGACTACAACGGTTGCCGATCACCGCCTGCTGCTGGGTAAGAACTGGTAAGAATTTGAGATTTGCTTGACGGATTTGTGACACCCGCCACCACCACCTCTTGTTAGTATTCTGTAGGATCATATTCTTGTGTGTTTTCTATTGTTGCTAACCATGGCAGGATCACAAGCCGACGAGACTGACTGGGAGAACATGACGAATCAGGAGTTGCATGATAAATTTCAGCAAATGATGAATGGACAGGTGCAGGATGTGCTAAACAGATTTGAAGAGGCCATGGAGAAGATAGATGACATGGAGAAGACGTTCGAAACAAAGCTCGATGACAGGTTTAATGAATTGCTCGCGCGTCTTCCACCACCACCACCGGCTGCACCTAACGCACCTCTACAACAACAACAACGACGACTACCTACACATCGTGAAACAGCCCTCCGCCGAGCGAGCCGTCTCCCTCTTGCACCTGGCCAAACTGTTGGTGCTGCTGTTGCTACTTCTGTGGCTCCTGCTGCTGATGCGGAGGAGGATGATTTTGCTGGCGATTACGAGGATGAGGTTGATCAAAATCAGAACTACGTGCCACCACCAGCACAGCAACCATCAGGTCGTCCACATGCAAATAATGGCAATGGTAGGGCTCACCCTCAGGTACGAGATCATGACCATCTCCCTAAACTAAAATTGAATATTCCACCATTTGAGGGTAGATATGTTCCTGATATATATCTTACTTGGGAGTTAGAAACTGAACAACGATTTACATGTTTACAATATCCCGAGGAGAGACGTGTTCCTGCTGCTGTTTGTGCATTCACTAGTTTTGCATGTGTTTGGTGGTCTGAGCATTGTAGATTATATCCCATTCCTGCTACTTGGGCTGCTTTGAAAACTGCTATGCGTACTCGTTGGGTTCCACCATATTATCAACGTGAATTACTTCAAAAATTGCAGCGCTTAAGACAGGGAAAAAATTCTGTAGAAGAATATTATCAGGAATTACAAACTGGCATGATTAGATGTGGTATTGTTGAGGAGAATGAAGCTATGCTTGCACGTTTTATGGGTGGATTAAATAGAGAGATTCAGACCATTCTAGAGTATAAGGAGTATACTAATATCACTCGTTTATTCCATCTTGCTTGTAAAGCTGAACGTGAAGTGCAGGATCGACAGGCATTGGCGCGGACTAACTTTTCTGCAGGTCGACTTCATCATGGACACCACGTGCATCATCTACTTCCACACGTTCTGCTTCACCGGCGCCTCCGTCGGCTGCCACCTCCAACCGTGATACAATAAAGCAGGCACAATCACCACTATCTGCCAAGAGCACACCTTCTGGGCCTGCAAAGAGCTCTTCTTCATCCATGGCATCAACAGGGCAAACACATGATATTATTTGTCGACGTTGCAAGGGTGGAGGTCATTATGCGAGAGAATGCCCATCTAAGCGTGTGATGATTGTTACTGAGGATGGTGGGTATGAGTCCGCTAGTGACTATGATGAGGAGACTTTGGCTCTTATTACACGTGACGAACACGGTGGAGACGATTCTGATCATGAGACGCAATACATGGCTCCTGAAGATGCTGACAGGTATGAATGTTTAGTTGCTCAACGTGTTTTGAGTGTGCAGGTTACACAAGCTGAGCAAAATCAGAGGCATAATTTGTTCCATACAAAGGGAGTTGTGAAGGAACGTTCTGTTCGCGTGATCATAGATGGAGGGAGCTGCAATAACTTGGCTAGCATGGAGATGGTGGAGAAGCTATCTCTCACCACAAGACCACATCCACATCCTTACGACATCCAATGGTTCAACAATAGCGGCAAGGTTAAGGTAACACGTACTGTTTGTGTGCATTTTAGTATCTCTACATATGCTGATTATGTTGATTGTGATGTGGTACCTATGCAAGCATGTTCCTTATTACTTGGTAGACCATGGCAATTTGATAAAAATTCTGTACACCATGGTAGAAACAATCAGTATACTCTTGTTCATAACGATAAAAATATTACTTTGCTTCCTATGACTCCTGATTCCATTTTGAAAGATGATATTAATAGAGCTAATAAAGCAAAACAGGAGACAAATAAGAGTGAAAATCAGATTGTGGCAAAAGAATTTGAGCACCAAATGAAGCCTAATAATAAACCATCTACTGTTGTTTCCGAAATTAAATTGAAAAGTGCATGTTTACTTGCCACCAAATCTGATATTGATGAGCTAGATTTCAGCAAATCTGTTTGCTATGCTTTTGTGTGCAAAGAGGCATTATTTTCATTCGAGGACGTGCCTTCCTCTTTGCCCCCTGCTGTCACTAACATTTTGCAGGAGTTCGCTGACGTCTTTCCACAAGACGTGCCACTGGGATTACCACCTATTCGAGGGATTGAGCATCAAATTGACTTAATTCCCGGTGCTTCGCTACCCAACCGTGCACCATACCGTACCAATCCAGAGGAGACGAAGGAGATTATTCGTCAAGTACAAGAACTGCTCGACAAAGGTTATATACGCGAATCCCTTAGTCCTTGTGCTGTTCCTATCATTTTAGTGCCGAAAAAGGATGGTACGTCGCGTATGTGCGTTGATTGTAGAGGCATTAATAATATTACTATTTGTTATCGTCATCCTATTCCTAGGCTAGATGATATGCTTCATGAATTGAGTGGCTCTACAATATTCTCCAAAGTTGATTTGCATAGTGGATACCATCAAATTCGTATGAAATTGGGTGATGAATGGAAAACAACATTTAAAACTAAGTTTGGATTATATGAGTGGTTAGTCATGCCTTTTGGGTTAACTAATGCACCTAGTACTTTCATGAGGTTAATGAACGAAGTTTTACGTGCTTTCATTGGACGATTTGTGGTAGTTTACTTTGATGACATATTGATTTATAGCAAATCTTTGGAGGAACATTTGGAACATTTACGTGTTGTTTTTATTGCTCTACGTGATGCACGTTTGTTTGGAAACCTTGGAAAGTGCACCTTTTGCACCGACCGAGTATCTTTTCTTGGCTATGTTGTTACTCCACAGGGAATTGAAGTTGATAAAGCCAAGATTGAAGCTATTGAGAGTTGGCCACAGGCGAAAACGGTCACACAAGTGAGGAGTTTCCTTGGCCTCGCTGGTTTCTATAGGCGTTTTGTGAGAGATTTCAGCACCATTGCTGCACCTCTCAACGAGCTTACAAAGAAGGATGTGCCTTTTGATTGGGGTACCGCACAGGAAGAAGCCTTCATGGTATTGAAAGATAAGTTGACACATGCTCCTTTACTCCAACTTCCTGATTTTAATAAGACTTTTCAGCTTGAATGTGATGCTAGTGGAATTGGATTAGGAGGTGTGTTATTACAAGATGGCAAACCTGTTGCATACTTTTCTGAAAAATTGAGTGGGCCTAGTCTGAACTATTCTACTTATGATAAAGATACAAGATGGAAAACCTGTTGCATACTTTTCTGAAAAATTGAGTGGGCCTAGTCTGAACTATTCTACTTATGATAAAGAATTATATGCTCTTGTTCGGACCTTAGAAACATGGCAACATTATTTATGGCCCAAGGAATTTGTTATACATTCTAATCATGAATCTTTGAAACACATTAAAAGTCAAGCAAAACTGAACCGTAGACATGCTAAATGGGTTGAATTCATTGAGACTTTCCCTTATGTCATTAAACACAAGAAGGGTAAAGAAAATGTTATTGCTAATGCCTTGTCTCGTCGTTATACTATGCGTTCACAACTTGACTTTAAAATATTTGGTTTGGAGACCATCAAAGATCAATATGTTCATGATGCTGAATTTAAAGATGTATTGCAAAATTGTAAGGAAGGGAGAACTTGGAACAAGTTCGTTCTTAACGATGGATTTGTGTTTCGTGCTAACAAGCTATGCATTCCAGCTAGCTCCGTTCGTCTTTTGTTGTTGCAGGAGGCACATGGAGGAGGATTAATGGGACACTTTGGCATCAAGAAGACGGAGGATATACTTGCTACACATTTCTTTTGGCCAAAGATGAGACGGGATGTTGAGCGTTTTGTTGCTCGCTGCACTACATGTCAAAGAGCTAAGTCACGACTCAATCCTCATGGTTTATATATGCCTTTGCCAGTACCTAGTGTTCCTTGGGAGGATATATCTATGGACTTTGTTTTAGGTTTACCTCGAACAAAGAAGGGGAGGGATAGCATATTTGTTGTCGTGGATAGGTTCTCGAAAATGGCACACTTTATACCATGTCATAAAAGCGATGATGCTGTTAATGTTGCTGATTTGTTCTTTCGTGAAATTATTCGCTTACATGGTGTGCCAAATACTATTGTTTCAGATCGTGATACTAAATTTCTTAGCCACTTTTGGAGATGTTTATGGGCTAAGTTGGGGACTAAGCTGCTTTTTAGTACTACTTGTCACCCCCAAACTGATGGACAAACTGAAGTAGTCAATAGAACATTGTCTACTATGCTTAGGGCTGTTTTGAAGAATAACAAGAAAATGTGGGAAGAATGCTTGCCTCATATTGAATTTGCTTATAATCGCTCATTGCATTCTACTACTAAGATGTGCCCTTTTGAAATTGTGTATGGTTTCCTACCTCGTGCACCTATTGATTTGTTGCCTCTTCCATCTTCAGAGAAGGTTAATTTTGATGCTAAAGAACGTTCTGAATTGATTTTAAAAATGCATGAGTTAACTAAGGAAAACATTGAGCGTATGAATGCTAAATATAAACTTGCTGGAGATAAGGGTAGAAAACATGTTGTGTTTGCGCCTGGAGATCTTGTTTGGTTACATTTGCGTAAAGATAGATTTCCTAATCTGCGCAAATCAAAGCTAATGCCACGTGCCGATGGTCCTTTTAAGGTGTTAGAGAAAATAAATGATAATGCATATAAACTTGAGCTACCTGTAGATTTTGGGGTTAGTCCCACTTTAAACATTGCAGATTTGAAGCCTTATTTGGGTGAGGAAGATGCTCTTCTGTCGAGGACGACTTCATTTCAAGAAGGGGAGGATGATGAGGACATCAATACCATTGTTACACCCACAGCCCCTACTGTTACATATACTGGACCAATTACTAGAAGCTCGCGCACGCCAATTAAATTACCAGGTACTTTCGTTTCTTGGTAATGATTCTAATGTTCATGAGATTATGATGCTGCCTAAATTGGATACATTTGTTTTGCTTTCAAATGAAGGGCCTAGCTTGGAGAAGGATGAACATTGGAGCAAGAACACGCATGGAGTTGATGGCATGCGCAAGGGGATCAAGAACGGAGTTACAAGTGATGATTTCAGGACTTTGAAGCCACCATAATGAGTGCATGAAGCATGGGACGAAATATACAAGATGCCACTTCATAAATTTCGTCCAGAGGCTATTCTAGGTGCTGCGTCATCTTATTATTGGGCCAGGCCCATGTATTTTCGAAGTACTTAAGTATAGGCTGTTTTTAGAGTCCGTATGTGTGGGGAAACAAGAGTTAGGGTTGGTTTCGGACCCCTCCACCAGGGGCAAGAAATTCCCCCTCTCTCCTCCATATATACAGCCCTTAGGGCATCATTTAGACTTTGGGTTTTGTTTAGATTAAAAGTTCGCCATAGCTCAACTTCGCGTACTTCGTTTGTGCCCAACGACTAGACCAAGACGTCACAGAACCCCACCTTGATCAATAAAGCTTTCATCTTATATTCGCAATATCCAGATTGCAATCTCAGTTTCTTGCTAGTTCTTCGTTTGCTCGCAGGAAACAGACCCTCGTGGTCAGGTTGATCATACTCCGGCGTGGTCAATAACCCCTCGGAAGTTGGTTTAGCGATTGCTAAGGCGCGACGTCTTGCACGTTCGTAGTCAGATCGTCAAGGTCGACTCCCACAGAAACGATAGCCACCATCTCATCGAAACATCGGGACACCTTTGCCTCTATCCATTCATGACAGTAATAAGATTCTCTAAAATAGGTGGTGTGCTCAAATCAACAGGTAACTCAATACATGACGCATTCAAGTTAACTAGGCATGCATCATTCTCATGTGAAGTTATATCATCAATACCTTTACTGTTACCTTGTGGCAAAGATGTAGCTGATGCAGGTACGGACGTTGACAATGTACCATACCCTTGAGATGATGCCGCGCTCATAATCCGAGGTGCAATGATGGAGTAACCCACCGGCGGTGGTGAGCATGAACTGGAATAGTAGTTGTTGTAGTCACCTAATGCATCCTCCTGTATCTGTCTCTCAAAGGTACAAGCACGGACATACATACCAGTAATGCAACGAGGAATATACTGAAATCTTGCCTGAATATCATGGTTCAAACCACCAAAAAATCTATTCATTGTATCATTCTCAGATTCTTCTATGTCACAATGATGCATATAAGATTTGAACTCTTGGTAGTAAGCATGAACAGTGTTGTTGCCTTGTTTAAATTGTTCAAATTTGCGAAGCAATTCACGACGATAATAAGGAGGGAAAAATTGTTGTCTCATTACAGCTTTCAAAACTTTCCAAGTTGTGGGTTGGTTATCAATGTTTTTCTTACAATGTACACTCCACCAAACAGAAGCAAAATTAGTAAATGCTCTAGTGGCTGCTCGCACTCGCTCAAGTTCAGAAAAGTCATGGTGACTAAAAACTTGTTCTACTTTAAGCTCCCAAGCTAGATAAGTAGTAGGATTAAATCTACCCTCAAATGACGGTAAAAAGATAACCTGACCATGTGCTTGTGTGTGTTGTCCCAACTCTCGTGATGGTGAAGATGTGTCCGTCGTCCAAGAACTTCTATCTTCGGATCCTGTCATGATTAGTAGAAACAAGAAACAAAATTCAAGAATAATGTTCCTATGAACTACTAGGGTGTGGTGGTAAAGCGCTCACAGTAAAGCAAATATCAATATCTTACAAGTTCTTACCAAGCAGCAGGTGGTGACAGGCAACTAGCAGGGTCAAATAACTCTGAAGATTGTGTAAAGCGATTGCCAGGGGAACGTACGTATACACGGTGTAGAAATATGTGGAGCTGGGTTGGCTATATATGGTAGCAAAAGATTAGCAATAATCATTTCAGAGATGCAATGTTGAATAAACGCTCAACGACGGTACTGTGCTGGTCCTAGGCTAGACCGAACTAGAGACGCGAGCCTAGAACACTAATGAGGTCACGTCGTAGCACAACTAGCATCAATGAAGGATACTAAGTAGCTCTGGACAGCAAGATATAAGTGAAGATCACAACGGCAGTAAAGATAATGATGTGAAACAACAGCCAAGCAGGATATATCAACAACTTTGTCTCCAACTTTCCTCTGAAAAAGTTTGTGCCGATTTTTTTGATTTTTTTTTCAAGAATGGGATTGACTCAAGCTTTCAAACACCAAAGGAATCGCTCAATTCCGAGTTGATATGAGGAGTCAAAAAATTCGAAAACTGGCCTGAAAAACTGGAATAAGCTGTGTTCATGAACTTCGGAGGACAAAAAGACCTATTTAGAAGCCGATTTTGAGGTGCCAAATATTGAACAAGCTTCTTCAACTATTTAGATGCGACTCGTCGCTAGCTTTTGTTTGAGTACTCGCGGAGGCAAAACGGACTTCGTATGAGGAAGTTATGCCTGTTTTACTGAACAGTGCACAAAACAGATTCCAGTCCGAATTCAACTACGAGATTGAGTCTAAAAAGATCCGAATTTTGTTTTTTTTTTCTTCTCTCTTTTTTTTTCCTCACACTTTTTTTTCTTTCTCTCCTTTTTTTCTCTGACTTTTTTTCTCTTTTTTTTCTCTTGCTTTTTTCTCTCTCTTTTTTTCTCCCTCTTTTCAGAACAAACTAGATAAGATGCAGATTGGATCAAGCGAAGATGTGAACGATCTCAACTATTATTATGACAATGAATGGTGGGTAGCACGTGGTGGAAATTGATGGATGGGTGGTGGACAGCGGAAGAGATAACGATGCAGCGGTGGCGTGACTAATGTGAACAGAACTCGAAACTCTAAACAAACTAGACACTAAGACCAGCAACTCGACACGACGATGCAACCGATAATTCAACTATGCAAGCAATGAAAAGAAAATTGCAAAGGTTCAGACTGGCTTGGACCAAGGATGAATAGATCTAACTCTTTTTTGTGGCTTTCTTTTGGACAATAGGTAAGAAAATAAATCTAATCTAGGAAAACTGGAAATTCTCGCCGAGCAACCTGAAAACTGATACCACTTGATAGAGGCGAGCAACCTGAAATTCTCGCCGAGCGTCCCGATCTTTCGATGAGATGATAACTATCGATTTGGTGGAGACGACTTTGACGATCCGACTACAAACGTGCACGACGTTGCGCCTTAGCAATCGCTAAACCAATCTCCTGAGGTTACTGACGATGCCGGAAGCACGGTCAGCCTGACCACGAAGGTCTATTCCTGCAAGCAATCCAAGAACGAGCAAGAATATGATAAAGCAATCTGAATATTGCAAATATATATGAGGTATTGATAATGGTGGGGATCCGTAAGCGGTCTTGGTCTGGTCGTTGGACACAAACGAAGTACACGAAGTTGCAATGGCTAACTTTTAACTAAACAAATCCCAACCAAAAAGCTACTAGATGGATCTACTTATATAGGAGCAAGGGGTGGCGGCCAAGGAGGTGGGAGGACGTCCCAAGGCAGCCTAAAACTAATCCTAGGTCGTACAAGGCTCATGGGCCCAAGTGGAGGTGATGCAACACCTTTGGGCTTGTAATTTGACTCGGATTCTGCTGCAACATCAAATTGTTTCGTCCGTAACTCAACTCTCCGGACGAATTTGAAGGTGAATCCAATTGGGTTGGAAAGAGCACGAAATCTAGTTTCCAACAAAAAAAGAATCACCCAATTCGGAGTCCGTATGAAAAAGTTGTTGGCGTTTTGAGTCAGGTATGTCTGTGCAGTCCGAATCTGAATCCAGAACGTGAAAGACTTGGACTCTATCTTCTCTTGGCCGAAAAGTGACGTGAGAGGACTTTTTGAACACAACATAAACTTCTCCTTTTCCCTTATCTTCATATGTGTATTGTACAAATGTCCCATACACCTGCAATTAGACAAAACACAAAAGTGTGTGAAGTATTTTTGTTCTGGATAACATAAATAGATTATTGAATAGTTTGCATTAGAAATCACCTGACAAATATGCATGTATGCAATATTTTTGGTCGTATCCAAGGTAGTCATGTCCTCATCACAAGGACTGGGTTGGCTAGACGCTCTGAAAAAAATACTTCCATAATGAAGCCGGCTGCCAGAAGTCGGGCTATTTCTTCATCAACAATTCTTCTCTTCTCTTCCGACAGTCGGCGGAGGGGCTGTTTGACTGGTTTGGCATCAGATCTGACATGTAGCTTGTGCTCGGCGAAATCCGTCAGAACACCCGGCATGTCTTTGGGAGACCATGCGAAGATGTCCCAATTCTCATGGAGGAAATCGACGAGCTCGCTTTCCTATTTGCTGTCAAGGTTGGCCCTA
Organism: Triticum urartu; assembly: GCF_003073215.2. Lineage (NCBI taxonomy): Eukaryota > Viridiplantae > Streptophyta > Magnoliopsida > Poales > Poaceae > Triticum > Triticum urartu. Next base: position 231,537,027 of record NC_053025.1, on the reverse strand, counting down.
TGACAGTGTGCCTCACCGGGTGCTCGGGGTCCAAGGGGATCTTCTTTGTTTCTTTGGCCAGTTGGAAGGAGCCCTGGGTCTCCGACTCTTTGGGATCTGGTGATAGGTCCGACTGCGTGCTGGCCATGGCCACCACCCGGTCCAGGAGCTTCTTCTTAGCAGCAATCAAAAGGGACTCGGCCAGCCGACTGCTGGCCGCGGCACAGGCGCGGACTTCTCGTAGTCCCCGGCTATCGTGATAATGCCCTTGGTTCCCGGAATCTTCATCTTGAGGTAGGCATAATGAGGTACTGCCATGCACTTGGCTAGAGATGGCCGGCCTAGGAGCACATGATAAGGACTCTCCAGGTCAACCACCTCGAACCAAATTGCCTCGCAGCAGAAGTGATCTTTGTCTCCGAAGAGGATGTCTATCTTGATCTTGCCGATTGGTGAGCAGGAAAGGCCAGGCACAATGCCATGAAAAACAGTCCGACTGGGCTGGAGCTGTCTCTCTTTGATGCACAACTTCTCCATGGTGTCACGGTAGAGGATGTTGATGCTTCTTCTGCCATCTATCAGTATCCGGCAGAAACGAGTAGCTCGCCTCTCCGTTACAAGGGTGGCATCCAATACAAGAGCATAGGAACCCGGAGAAGGCATCACCTCCGGGTGGTCTGCTCGGCTCCAACTGATAGGCTTCTCAGACCAGTGCATGAACTCTACGGTAGCTGAGGCAACGGCGTTCACTTCATGGTGCTGCTAACGTCGATCGTGCCGGTCACCAGCCACACTGGTGAACACGACGTAAGCTCTGTGCTCCTCGGGGTATTCATCTTGGACAGCGCCGACTACTGGACTGGCCGTCGGCTACTGGGGAAGAGGCGGTAGCTGGCCAGTAGGCGGAGGGGGCAGCAGTCCTTCGCCCTTGGAGATTCGAGTGAGCCAGTGGCACTTCTGGGTGGTGTGGTTGGACGGCTTCGCGCCACTATGGAATTTGTAGGGAGCATCAAGGGTTTTCTCATAGGAGAAGGCGGGCAGCCAAGCAGGCTTTCCTCCCTTCTGACGCTTGGGGCCGGGTTGTCCCTCCGGCTGCTAGTCCTCAACTCTCGCCACCTGCCGGCTGGTGGGAGCCGGCTGCGGGGCCTTGCGCTTGTTGTCGTTCTGCTGCTGGCGCCGACTGTTGTCACCAGCTGGCGTCTGGGGAGTCGGAGGGAGCACCTTTCCGGTCATGTCCACTTGGAGCTCCGACTTCATGGAGGAGTCAGCCGTGGCATACTTGTATGCAATGATCAGTAGCTCGTCGAGGGTAGCCGGCTCATTGCAGAGGAGTCGGTGCTTGAGCAAGGTGCCCTCTCGACATCCAGAAGTGAAGCACTCAATGGCTTGCACCTCGTGCACCCCTTCGCAGGAGTTGCGCAGTTCGGCCCACCGCGTCAAGTAGTCGCGCGTGGACTCGGTGGGACCTTGGATGCACAAAGAAAGCGGGCGAGGCTTGGGCGGCCGCTTGTAGGTGTTGGTGAAGACTTCAATGAAATCTACCGAGCTGTTGATGCTACGGGGCTTCAGGCTGTTCATCCACGTCCGGGCCGTGCCTTGGAGCATGAGCGGAACATACTTCATGGCAACGCGCTTGTTGTCATTTGCTATGTTGACGATTGTGGAGTAATCCACCAGCCAATCTTCCGGCTTTATGGAGCCGTTGTACTTAGGCGTGTCTCTTGGGAGCGAGAACCCTTTGGGAAAGGGCTCGTCGCGAACGCGGGGGCCGAAACAAGGCAGGCTAATTGCATCTTCTTCTTCTAGCACTAGGGATCGCGCCAGATGGTCGATCCGGTGACGGGCGTCGTTCTCTCCGACTCCTTAACGGCGGCCTAGCCGGTTGCCTAGAGTCGGGTGGTCAATAGGCAGCGGGGAGGCACGCCTCTCCTGGCGAGGAGGGGGAGGAGGCGGATGATCGTCCCGCCGTTCCACTGCTCGTGGGTGGCCGTCTTGATCGCGCTCGATGGTGATGTGCATCCCACTGCGGCTAGCAGGCGGCTCTCTGTTTCTTTGGTCATGGATGCCGCCTGTCAACGACCAAGAGGTTGCACCATGCTTTCGGCGAGGGGGAAGGTTTTCGGCATGCTGGCCGGCTTCCTCCACGCGGCAATTGGCCTCTTGTTGCGCGGCGGCCATGTCGATGAGTTGCTGAACGCGCTCCATCATGCAGCGACACTCGTCACCCTCCAGGTGGTCCAGCTCGCCTGCTGCCGCCTGAGCAGCATGTATGTTCTCCATGGGCGTGGTGTAGACACGACGGTCTACCCCAAACATGCTGGCAACGGCAGCGCCATGCTGTCGGACCATGCCTATGCGGTTGGGCCCGCAAGCAGCCGGCGTGCCACAGACTACGTGGTCGATCTCGCACTGGTAGGCCTCAGAGAGGCATCTCATGGTGGCCCAATTCTTGGCGTCTTTGACGAGAGAGACGTGGAAGGCTTGTAGCATCTCGGCGTTGGCATCTGCCGCGATGGGCATAGACAGGCCCCGCATTACCGCCTACAACGGGTCCTGGGTGGCTCCGTTGGAGGCTCCATCATGGCTGATGACAAGCAGCTCCATGACGGTGCTGCCACCGCTGTCTGCGCGAGGAAGCGGGTCATCGATGACCACCACATCGGCGGAGAAGGAGTCGAGGGATGCCGTGTCGAAATTGACAAGCATCGGGTCGGTGGAGCCAACTGACTCTAGGTCAGTGGCTGGCTCGTTGGTGATGTGGAACTTGGCGAGGAAGTCGACAAGGCAGCTCTTGGAGCTGGCTGCTCCCTCGTCGGGCGCGGGCTCGTCGGAGAGGTGGATTGCTTCCTCTTGAGCACTACGTTGGCTTTACCTTGAAGAGGAAAGGGTGATGCAGCAAAGTAGCGTAAGTATTTCCCTCAGTTTTTGAGAACCAAGGTATCAATCCAGTAGGAGGCCACACACGAGTCCCTCGCACCTACAAAAACAAATAAAATCCTCGCAACCAACGCAATAAAGGGGTTGTCAATCCCTTCATGGTCACTTCCTGAAGGTTTCATTCCGTTTGGACTCCGTTTGATATTCTTTTTCTGATAAACTCTGAAATAGGCAAAAAACAACAATTCTGGGCTGGGCCTCCGGTTAATAGGTTTGTCCCAAAAATAATATAAAAGTGTATAATAAAGCCCAATAATGTCCAAAATAGGATATAATATTGCATGGAACAATAAAATATTATAGATACGTCGGAGACGTATCAAGCATCCCCAAGCTTAATTCTTGCTCGTCCTCGAGTAGGTAAATGATAAAAACAGAATTTTTGATGTGGAATGCTACTTGCCATAATTTCAATGTAATTCTCTTAATTGTGGTATGAATATTCAGATTTGAAAGATTCAACACAAAAGTTCAATATTGACATAGAAATAATAATACTTCAAGCAAACTAACTAAGCAATTATGTCTCTTCAAAATAACATGGCCAAAGAAAGTTATCCCTAGAAAATCATATATTCTGGCTATGCTCCATCTTCACCACACAAAGTATTTAAATCATGCACAACCCCGATGACAAGCCAAGCAATTGTTTCATACTTTTGGTGTTCTCAAACTTTTTCAATCTTCACGCAATACATGAGCGTGAGCCATGGACATAGCACTATATGTGTAATAGAATGGTGGTTGTGGAGAAGACAAAAAGGGAGAAGATAGTCTCACATCAACTAGGTGTATCAACGGGCTATGGAGATGCCCATTAATAGATATCAATGTGAGTTAGTAGGGATTGCCATGCAACGGAAGCACTAGCGCTATAAGTATATGAAAGCTCAACAAAAAGAACTAAGTGGGTGTGCATCCAACTTACTTGCTCACGAAGACCTAGGGCATTTTGAGGAAGCCCATCATTGGTATATACAAGCCAAGTTCTATAATGAAAAATTCCCACTAGTATATGAAAGTGATAACATAGGAGACTCTCTATCATGAAGATCATGGTGCTACAAGTGTGGAAAAAGGATAGTAGTATTGTCCCTTTTTATATTTTTTGGGCCTTCCTTTTTTTTATTTGGCCTTTCTCTTTTTTTGGGACAATACTCTACGAATGATGATCATCACGCTTCTATTTATTTACAAGTCAATGATTACAACTCGATACTAGAACAAAGTATGACTCTATATGAATGCCTCCAACGGTATACCGGGATAGCAATGATGCATGAGTGACTTGTACGAAAGAATTATGAACGGTGGCTTTGCCACAACTAAAATGTCAACTACATGATCATGCAAAGAAATATGACAATGATGGAGCATGTCATAGTAAACGGAACGGTGGAAAGTTGCATGGCAATATATCTCGGAATGGCTATGGAAATGCCATGATAGGTAGGTATGGTGGCTGTTTTGAGGAAGGTATATGGTGGGTGTATGATACCGGCGAAAGGTGCACGGTATTAGAGAGGCTAGCAATGGTGGAAGGGTGAGAGTGCGTATAATCCATGGACTCAACATTAGTCATAAAGAACTCACATACTTATTGCAAAAACCTACTAGTTATCAAAGCAAAGTACTACGCGCATGCTCCTAGGGGGATAGATTGGTAGGAAAAGACCATTGCTCATCCCCGACCGCCACTCATAAGGAAGACAATCAATAAATAAATCATGCTCCAACTTCTTCACATAACGGTTCACCATACGTGCATGCTACGGGAATCACAAACTTCAACACAAGCATTTCTCAAATTCACAACTACTCAACTAGCACGACTCTAATATCACCATCTCCATATCTCAAAACAATTATCAAGTATCAAACTTCTCATAGTATTCAACACTCATAAGAATTATTTTATTAATCTTGAATGCCTAACATAATTAAAGCAAATTACCACGCTGTTTTGTAGGACTCTCAAAATAATATAAGTGAAGCATGAGAGAATAATAGTTTCTATAAAACAAATCCACCACCGTGCTCTAAAAGATATAAGTGAATCACTAGAGCAAAAACTATATAACTCAAAAGATATAAGTGAAGCACATAGAGTATTCTAATAATGTTCAAATCATGTGTGTTTCTCTCAAAAGGTGTGTGCAGCAAAGATGATTGTGGAAAACTAACAGATAAAGACTCAAATAATACAAGACGCTCCAAGAAAAACACATATCATGTGGCGAATAAAAATATAGCTCCAAGTAAAGTTACCGATGGAAGTAGACGAAAGAGGGGATGCCTTCCGGGGAATCCCCAAACTTTGGCTTTTAGGTCTACTTAGATAATCTTGGGGTGCCATGGGCATCCCCAAGCTTAGGCTCTTGCCACTCCTTGTTCCATAATTCATCAAATCTTTACCCAAAACTTGAAAACTTCACAACACAAAACTTAAAGTAGAAAATCTCATGAGCTCCGTTAGCGACAGAAAACAAAACACCACTTCAAGGTACTGTAATTAATTCATTATTTATTTATATTGGTGTTAAACTTAATTTATTCCAACTTCTATATGGTTTATAAACTATTTTACTAGCCATAGATTCATGAAAATAAGCAAACAACACACGAAAAACAGAATCTGTCAAAAACAGAACAAGTCTGTTGTAATCTGTAGCTAACGCAAGTTCTGGAACCCCAAAAATTCTAAAATAAATTGCTGGACGTGAGGAATTTATCTATTAATCATATTCAAAAATAATTAACTAAATAGCACTTTCCAAATAAAAATGGCAGCAATTCTTGTGAGCACTAAAGTTTCTATTTTTTTACAGCAAGATTAAAAAGACTTTCCCCAAGTCTTCCCAACGGTTCTACTTGGCACAAGCACTAATTAAACACAAAAAACACAACGAAAACAGAGGCTAGATAAATTATTTATTACTAAACAGGAGCAAAAAGCAAGGAATAAAAATAAAATTGGGTTGTCTCCCAACAAGCGCTTTTCTTTAAAGCCTTATAGCTAGGAATAATATTTCAATGATGCTCACATGAAAGACAAGAATTGAAGCACAAAGAGAACATCATAAAACACGTGACAAACACATATAAGTCTAACATACTTCCTATGCATAGGCATCTTATAGGCAAACAAATTATCAAGGCAAGCAAAAACTAGCATATGCAAGAAGCGGAAAGAAACAATAGCAATCTCAACATAACGAGAGGTAATTTAGTAACATGAAAATTTCTACCACCATATTTTACTCTCTCATAATAATTGCATGTGGGATCATAAGCAAATTCAACAAAATAGCTATCACATAAAATATTTTAAACACAATCCACATGGATGCAAAGTTGACACTCTTCCAAAATAGTGGGATTAACATTAACTAAAGTCATGACCTCTCCAAACCCACTTTTATCAAAAATTTCATGAGATTGAACATTCTCCAAGTATGTGCGATCTAAATTTGACACTCTTCCAAACCCACTTTCAATAATATTGCAAACACTATTATCAATCTCATATTCATCATGGGGCTTAAATAAATTTTCAAGATCAAAAGAAGAATCACCCCAATCATGATCATTGCAACAAATAGTAGTCATAGCAAAACTAGCATCCCCAAGCTTAAGGTTTTGCATAGCATTAACACAATTGACATTAAGAGAATTTATAATAACATCATTGCAATCATGCTTTTCATCGAAGGAACTATTAAGTATGGGTACAATAGCAACGATCTCATGTTTAACATAAGGAACTATAGCAAATTCATCTTCATAAATATTGGCATCATGGCCACAAGAATAGCAAGCATCATGTTCATCAAGGGATATTTCAATCAAATCATCAGAGTCATAATTATCTATAGATTCATGCATATCATCATCTTCTTTCGAAGCAACGATCATTCTTTCAATAAATTCTTTGACATAGACATTATGAGCATAGTTTTCATAGCAATATTTAAGTATGTCAAATTTTCAGATTCGTAGAGAGTAATATCATATTTTTCAATCAAAGAAGCAACTTTGTAAGCACCCTTAAAAGCAACAAATTCTTCAATTCGTTCGATACCGTAGTAACTATAAACACCCTTTGCATAAGAAGATAAGGTTTCAATATCATTAAACTCACATAGGTAGGAGAGGTATTTTTTAGGGTTCTTAGAGAAACAAGTAAAATCACAAATTTCACAAAGATTCCAAGCATAACACATCAATCTGTTTATTTGATTCCATAAGAGTCTCCCTTTTTCAGACAAATGGTGACGCACAAAATGAGCATGCTCATCTAAAGATTTCCCATCAACTAGGCTAGTTGGGGTATCAGCACGAGCGCATAAGGATCGAAGATGATCTAAGTAGAACACTTTAAGTGGATCTATATCAATAGATTTTTAGCAAGCAGCGATGCAAGCAAATAGAAGGCACATGGAAACACAAACAAGGATACATACGAGAAGAAGGCAAACAAAAGAAGAGGCAAATAGGGAAAGAGAAGGAGGACGGAGAGAGAGAGAGAGAGAGAGAGAGAGAGAGAGAGAGGGCAAATAAAACGGTAAGGGTGAAGTGGGGGAGAGGAAAACGAGAGGCAAATGGCAAATAATGTAATGCGGGAGATAAGGGTTTGTGATGGGTACTTGGTATGTTGACTTTTGCGTAGACTCCCCGGCAACGGCGCCAGAAATCCTTCTTGCTACCTCTTGAGCACTGCGTTGGTTTTCCCTTGAAGAGGAAAGGGTGATGCAGCAAAGTAGCGTAAGTATTTTCCTCAGTTTTTGACAACCAAGGTATCAATCCAGTAGGAGGCCACGCATGAGTCCCTCGCACCTACACAAACAAATAAAATCCTCGCAACCAACGCAATAAAGGGGTTGTCAATCCCTTCACGGTCACTAACGAAAGTGAGATCTGATAAGATATTTTTGTTGGTATTTTTATGATAAAGATGCAAAGTAAAGAAAGCAAAAATAAACGGAAAAGGAAATAGCTTGTTGCCGGAAGATTAATATGATGGAAAATAGACCCGGGGGCCATAGGTTTCACTAGTGGCTTCTCTCGAGAGCATAAGTATTACGGTGGGTAAACAAATTATTGTTGAGCAATTGACAGAATTGAGCATAGTTATGAGAATATCTAGGAATGATCATGTATATAGGCATCATGTCCGAGACAAGTAGACCGACTCCTTCCTGCATCTACTACTATTACACCACACATCGACCGCTATCCAGCATGCATCTAGAGTATTAAGTTCAAAAGAATAGAGTAACGCTTTAAGCAAAATGACATGATGTAGAGGGATAAACTCATGCAATATGAAATAAACCCCATCTTGTTATCCTCGATGGCAACAATACAATACGTGCCTTGCTGCCCCTACTGTCACTGGGAAAGGACACCGCAAGATTGAACGCAAAGCTAAGCACTTCTCCTATTGCAAGAAAGATCAATCTAGTAGGCCAAACCAAACTGATAATTCGAAGAGACTTGCAAAGATAACCAATCATACATAAAAGAATTCAGAGAAGATTCAAATATTGTTCATAGATAAACTTGATCATAAACCCACAATTCATCGGTCTCAACAAACACACTGCAAAAGAAGATTACATCGAATAGATCTCCACAAGAGAGGGGGAGAACTTTGTATTGAGATCCAAAAAGAGAGAAGAAGCCATCTAGCTAATAACTATGGACCCGAAGGTCTGAAGTAAACTACTCACACTTCATCGGAGAGGCTATGGTGTTGATGTAGAAGCCCTCCATGATCAATGCCCCCTTCGGCGGAGCTCCGGAAAAGGCCCCAAGATGGGATCTCATGGGTACAGAAAGTTACAGCGGTGGAATTAGGGTTTTGGCTCCGTATCTGGTAGTTTGGCGGTACATAGGTATATATAGGAGGAAGAAGTACGTCGGTGGAGCAACATGGGCCCCATGAGGGTGGAGGGCGCGCCTGGGGGGGGTAGGCGCGCCCCCTACCTCGTGCCCTCCTGGTTGCTTTCTAGACGTAGGGTCCAAATCCTCTGGATCATGTTCGTTCCGAAAATCACATTCCTGAAGGATTCATTCCATTTGGACTCCGTTTGATATTCTTTTTCTGAGGAACTCTGAAATAGGCAAAAAACAACAATTCTGGGCTGGGCCTCCGGTTAATAGGTTAGTCCCAAAAATAATATAAAACTGTATAATAAAACCGAATAATGTCCAAAACAGGATATAATATAGAATGGAACAATCAAAAAATATAGATACGTTGGAGACGTATCATGGATTCGCCGATGAGATCAGTGAGGCAGGCCACCGAGCAAGCGACTTCTGCGCCATGCAGAGCGTCAACGCAAACGCCATCAGGTGTGCCGGGCTGGCTGCGCTAGCGAGGGTGAAAAAGGGTTCCCATCCAGAACAGATCTCTGGACGATGGTTGTAACATCCCAAATTTTCAATTTGGAATGTTATACATTAGAGCATCATTCCATATCATATTTTATTGCATTTTTGGCTTGATCCTAGAAATTCTACGCAACTCACGGACCTATGGAGAGAGTTGGGGATTTCATTATTTTCATATTCGAGTTTTCTCGAATTTTGGAAAGGATCGTATGATTTTAATTATTTTCTCTTCGATTATTTCTTTAATAAAAATAAAAGAGAGAGGATAAAATGACTTCCTCAAAATAGAGAAATATCGAAGATTTAATATTAAAATTAAATAAGACTTTTATTCAGAGTTTTATCGCTATTTTATTTGAATTAGGAAAAATATTCGTTTTTCAAATTTGCATTTTAGGCTCAAATAAATGTTCACCTTGTCCGGCTTATTTTTAGAGGACGGGGAAAAATTATTTTGGTATTTTTGGAGTCCGTTTAGTATTTCTTTTCTTTCTTTTTCTGCACGTCAGATTTTTTTTAAAGTGAACCGACTCCGGGCCATACTCGAGCGGGACTCCGCCCGGGGGGCCTTTATAAGCTGCCGCCCCAAGTCACCGAAAGCCCACAGCCGCCGCCGAAGCCCACCCACGCCCTAACCCTAACCCTAGCCGCCACGCCGCGCCGCGCCGCCCGCCGCCGCCACCGGAGCCGTACCGCCGCCACGCCGCCGGAGCCGGACCCACCGGACCCGAGGTAGCCGCCTCAGTTTTCGTGAGAAAACCGTTTGATTTTTTTTGAAACCCTAGATCCGTTTTTTCAGATCCAGTTCGGTGTAATTTTTCAGTTTAGTTACTTAACGAACGCCCGTTTTTAGGTTCATTTTAATGAACGATTTTCATCGTTTAGCCACAGACAGCGAACGTTCGTTCGTTAGCCTGTTCGTCAGTTTTTCTTTTTCTCGGATTTTCCGCGATTATTTTTGATCGCGATTTCTGATCCGATTTTCGTTTTAGTATAACTTTTCGCTCGTTTATCGGAATCAGGCGATTCAAGCGCCTAGAGTTTCGTCTTGAAACCCTCTTTCCGTTTAACCAACTTGAACAAGATTTTGATATAGTAAAATTTGAGCTTAGTCCAGATCAGTAATCGGATCTTGTTTCTTTCGCAGTTTGTGTTTCTTAGCTCTGTTTGATTTGATTCTTTTTGCAAACCGGAGTTCTTAAGTTGAACTTTCTGGTTAGATCTCTTATTTGAGTTTTACCCGTGCGTCTTGTTTGATTGCTTATTTTATGCTTGTTTGATTGCGATAGAGTACCCGGAGTCGCGAAGCGTGCTACATCGAGTCCCTAGGTTTTGCGGATCATCAGCAAGGAAAGTAACACTTTGATCATATCCCTTTATCACCCAGTTTTTATGCATTAGTTTCAAACCTCAAATGATAGGGGCAAAGGTGTCCCGATGTTTCGATGAGATGGTGGCTATCGTTTTCTGTGGGAGTCGACCTTGACGATCCGACTACGAACGTGCGAGACGTCGCGCCTTAGCAATCGCTAAACCAACTTCCGAGGGGTTATTGACCACGCCGGAGCACGATCAACCTGACCACGAGGGCCTGTTTCCTGCGAGCAAACGAAGAACAAGCAAGAAACTGAGATTGCAATCTGGATATTGCGAATATAAGATGAAAGCTTTATTGATCAAGGTGGGGTTCTGTGACGTCTTGGTCTGGTCGTTGGACACAAACGAAGTACGCGAAGTTGCAGCTATGGCGAACTTTTAATCTAAACAAAACCCAAAGTCTAAACGACGCCCTAAGGGCTGTATATATGGAGGAAGAGAGGGGTATTTCGTGGCCCTTGAGGGTGGGGTCCGAAACCAACCCTAACTCTTGTTTCCCCACACATACGGACTCTAAAAATAGCCTATACTTAAGTATTTCGAAATTACATGGGCCTGGCCCATTAATAAGGTGACGCAGCACCTAGAATAGCCTATGGACGAATATTATGAAGTGACATCTTGTATATTTCGTCCATGGCTTCATGCACTCCTTATGGCGGCTTCAAAGTCCTGAAATCATCACTTGTAACTCCGTTCTTGATCCCCTTGCGCATGCCATCAACTTCATGCGTGTTCTTGCTCCAATGTTCATCCTTCTCCAAGCTAGGCCCTTCATTTGAAAGCAAAACAAATGTATCCAATTTAGGCAGCATCATAATCTCATGAACATTAGAATCATTACCAAGAAACGAAAGTACCTGGTAATTTAATTGGCGTGCGCGAGCTCTAGTAATTGGTCCAGTATATGTAACAGTAGGGGCTGTGGGTGTAACAATGGTATTGATGTCCTCATCATCAAACATTGCATGGTTAGGACTTGATAACATGTGGGATTTGGGAAGTAGATGAGGTAGTACCTATTCACCTGTTTATTATCAAACCCTTGGGAGTTACTTCTACGTATTGCTTATATTGCCATGCTATGCTCGTAGACGTGGTTTGGGTGAGTAAAACCATGACAGATGTGAGATTGTTAATTAATGGTTCAACTTAAGGTGGCAACTTTAATACACATCTGAGTGGATTGCTTGTCGGGCACCTGGAGAATCCAGTGTTGTTCTAGGATTTCCCGGAGTACCCGTGTGATAATCCTAAGGTCTGCCACCCAGGCTCAAAGGGAACTGAGATATTTCATGCTAGAAACTTCCGTGTGCAGCCACAAGCTATTATGGGCTCTAGCATAGTTGAGTAAGTTGCATGAACCTCTTGAAGAGGTAGACTAGCAGATGTAGTGGGTTGTAGGTGGTATAGTCTATCCGGAGTAGAGAGTTAATGCTTCTGAAAGACTGTGGCTCGGTCATCCGTTTCTCAAACATCATGTAGTGTGAGAAATCCAACAGAGGAGATCGAGTCTTGTGGGGAAAAGTGCGCAAACCTCTGCAGAGTGTACAAACTAATCATGGTTAGTCGTGTCCCCGGTTATGGACATCTTGAGTATCTAGTACTTGGATTATCATATGTATCTCATCACTCTAAATTAATATTGTTGGGTTGATAATTACTTTTAATTGGGATTGAGTTGGAGGAACCTTCTCAATGATGTTTCAACTACCATGATAGTTAAATAAAATATATGCCTTTGTTGTGGGGAAAAATTGGCTTTTCGCAAAACTTTTACCGTAGAGCTTTCCACTAGACAAATATGCATATAGTGATAGCATTATTCTGTTCTTGCTCTACCGTGTTATATTGCCATCATATTCCATGTGCTGACCCGTTTTCGGGCTGCAACGTATTATGTTGCAGACTTTTCAGATGAGGAGTAAGGTTCGTTAGGTCGTTGTCGTACAGCTCAGCTATGTCATTGCAGTTGATGGACTCACTTTATCTTCCAAGCCTTCCGTTGTTATCGTATTAGATGGCCTTAAGCCATATTTATTGTAATAAGTTCTCTATTGAGACATTCGATGTAATAAGTGTGTGATTGCTACTCTGTTATAAATCCTTCGAGTACTGTGTGTGTCAGCATTACTGATCCAGGGATGACATTGAAGCACAGAGACTTGACCATTTGAGGTCGGGTCGCTACAAGATGGTATCAGAGCACACGCTGAGTGTAGGACACGACCACTAAGCTAAAGCCCTAGATCACCACTCTCTTCTCATTTCTGACTCCTCTCCATTTTCTACTCTTTAGGATGGCGGACGCAAGGAACAAGTTTGCACAACCGGATGAAGAGGCACCTTTTGGACGACACTTGAAGGAAGTCACTAAGTACCTAAATATTGGAATACCAAGCTTCACCAGGACTTACAACGCCACTTTACCAGAAGAGGAGCAATGGATGATTCAAGTTCAAGTTCCTTGAAGGACATTCGTGCCAGTCACCAAACCCATAGAGTTTTCCTTTGATGCACCAACCTGGAGTCTAGGAAAGAGTATGGCAGCTCACATCACCATGGGACACATTGGAGAAGTTTACCATAAGGAGCTTAAGGATACTATCTATCAGATTAGTGGGCGCCAAGATGAGAAATGGGAGATGATCAGCACCAGGAAGGATAGATCAATCGCAGCTTTCATCCAGGAGTTAAACCAGCACATTTGTCGCCAGGAGAACCAGATGTGCGCATGCATGATAGATCTGAAGAAGGTAATGACAAGGATCACGGAACTGGGGGAAGAACTCAAGGCTACTCGCGAAGATTATGAGGAGGAAATTGTCGTACTAGTGGACAAGAATGATGATCTGGAAAGGAAGCTAGGAGTATTCATGGGAGACCCTGCGCCAGGAGGAGAAGACGATGAACCCAAGGAGATTCGTTCTGGGGACTACATCATCATCGACGACACCGACTCGGACCCCGACGATAGCGATGATGAATATGAAGACAAAGCTGGAGCAGACATCATGGAGTCTTTGACCGATCAATATTTCTAGTAGACCACCACATCAGTAGTAGTATTCCACCATGCATATAGTATAGTCCGAGCACTTTTGTAACTATAGTTATATCGATTGTATGCCTTGCTTGATTGATTGAGTGATATGATTGTGTTTGTCTCATGTGCATATGGGTAGTGTTTTTCTCACTAGACCTCATTCTATTCTATTCTCTTCCCTCTAAACCCTCAGATGCCTCCGAGACGTGACCCCGGATTTACTTTCCCACCAGAGCTCACTCAGTTGATCCAACAACAGAATACACCGATGCAATTGTTAGTTCAGAATCTAGGCAACAACAACAATAACAACAACAACAACCCACCACCACCACCACCAGTTGACAACTTAGCCCGCTTTCTGAGGTTGCAACCGCCGGTGTTTTCTAGCAGCACCGAGCCGATAGTGGCAGATGATTGGCTCCGCAAGATTGGAAGGGAGTTAACCAGTGCAGGTTGTACCATGCTGAGAAGGTGCATTTTGCCGCACATCAGTTGGATGGATCAGCAGCCACATGGTGGGAAATTATACAGTCACCTATCCTATAGCGACTGTTACATGGGATCAGTTTCAGCAAGCATTCTGCACCACCCATGTCTCAACGGGAGCTATGAGCATGAAGAAGCGTGAGTTTTGCAACTTGCGCCAAGGGAACCGTACTGTGGGGCAGTACGTGGATGAATTTAGTAAGATGTCTCATTATGCCCCTAACGATGTGGCCACAGATGCCGCGAAGCAGGAGAAGTTTATGGAAAGGCTGAACGATGAGATGAGCATGCAGTTGATGGTGGCAACATTTAACAACTACCAAGAGTTGGTACACAATGCTCTTATGATTGAAGGGAAGTAGCAACAAATTGAGAGCCGCAAAAGAAAGTATGGACAAGGAAGGTACAACTCAGGAGCTCAGCAGAAGCCTCGTCTAACCCCGAACTCGGGAGGACTTGTTCACAACCATGGAGGTCATAACCATAACAGAGGAAGTTCGCATAACCACAATGGTTCCAAGAATGGGACTGGGAACGGAACAAGCAACAATCAGACCCGCTCCAATCCAGCCACACCCGCCAAGAGAGACCTAAGTAACATTACTTGCTTCAAGTGCGGGAAGACTGGACACTATGCCACGGAGTGCCCGGAAGCAAAGAATGGAAACGGTAATGGGAGCGCTGGGAAGAAGCCTATTCCATTCAACAAAGGACAAGTGAACCATGTTAACATGGAGGAGGTTGAAGGGTAGCCACACGCAGTTATCGTTAAGTTTTTGGTTAAGTCTTTTACCGCCCTTGTTCTTTTTAATACTGGTGAATTGCATTCATACATATCAAGGGGATTCGTGGATAAGTTTAAACTACCAACCCAAACCCTTAGGACCCCTCTGTTAGTAAGTTCACCTGGAGCAGAGTATATGGCCAGCCAATGGTGCGACCAGATACCCCTAACCATTTGTAGCCATGTTTTTCTGTCAGACCTAATAATTTTGGAGTCACAAGGATTGGATGTGATATTAGGCATGGACTAGATGTCAAAGTATGGAGGAAGCATTGATTGTGCTAGTAAATCAATTTGTCTCACCACCCCGGAGCGGAAAAGGATCAAGTATGTATCTAGACATGCGCCTAGGAGTAGCCAAGTAAATACCCTCACGGGAGTTGTTCAGGAGGAAGTGCCTGTAGTGAAGGATTACCCAGATGTTTTTCCATAGGAGTTACTAGGCATGCCACCAGATCAAGACATCGAGTTTTTGATAGAGCTATTGCCAGGTACCGGGCCAATATCAAAGAGACCCTACCAGATGCCCGCAAATGATTTGGAGGAGATTAAGAAGCAGATCAAGGAGTTATTGGAGAAAGTTTACATCCGATGGAGTTCATCACCATGGGGAGCCCCAGTACTTTTGGTTGAGAAGAAGGATAAGTCTCTAAGGATGGTTGTTGATTATCGTGCATTGAATGAGGTGACGATCAAGAACAAGTACCCACTACCGATGATCAATGATTTGTTTGACCAGTTGCAAGGAGCTAAGGTGTTCTCAAAGATCGATCTGAGATTAGGATATCATCAGCTGAAGATCCGGGAAAAGGATATACCTAAAACCGCATTTACCACAAGGTACGGGTTATATGAGTATACGGTCATGTCATTTGGACTGACTAATGCCCCTGCCTATTTCATGAGCATGATGAACAAGGTGTTCATGGAATATTTGGATAAGTTTGTTGTGGTGTTCATTGATGATATAATGGTATACTCGAAGAATGAAGAGGAGCACAAAGAGCATTTGCGTTTAGTTCTCGAGAAACTCAGGGAACATCAGTTGTATGCCAAGTTCAGCAAATGTGAGTTTTGGTTGAAAGAAGTTGGATTCCTTGGACATGTTATATCAGGAGAAGGTATAGCCGTAGACCCCACCAAGGTACAGTCAGTCACTGAATGGTTGGCACCCACTTCAGTTAGCGAGATCCACAGCTTTCTTGGACTTGCAGGATACTACCGGAGATTCATTGAGAATTTGTCCAAGATTGTGAAGCCAATGACAGAGCTATTGAAGAAGGACATCAAATTTAATTGGAAGGAAGAATGTGAAGCGAGTTTTCAGGAGTTAAAGAAACGTCTGACTACAGCCCCAGTACTGATTCTGCCGGATACACGCAAGGATTTCCAAGTGTATTGCGACGCCTGTCGCATAGGTCTTGGAGGAGTACTGGTGCAGGACGGAAGAGTTGTCTCGTATGCCTCGCGACAACTGAAACCGCATGAGTTAAATTATGCCATGCAGGACTTGGAGTTGGCTGCCGTAGTGCATGCGTTGAAAACTTGGAGACATTATGTTATTGGAAACCATTGCGACGTATACACTGACCATAAGAGTTTGAAGTACATTTTCACACAGAATGAGCTGAAGCTTAGGCAGAGGAGATGGTTGGAGCTTATAAAGGATTATGACATGAAGCTTCACTATCATCCAGGCAAGGCCAACGTCGTAGCAGACGCTTTGAGCCGGAAAAGTTATGCCAACACACTCATAAGCGCAGGATTGCCAAAGGAGTTGGCAGAGGATCTCGGGGATCTTTGATTGGAGATTGTCCCTAGAGGTTTTGTTGCAACAATGGAAGTTCAGTCTACATTGTTAGGAAAGATTCGAGAAGCTCAAAAGGATGACAAAGAGATCGCCGAGATAAAAGAGAGAATGAGCAAAGGAAGGGCCAAAGGTTTTCATGAGGATGAACACGACACCTTGTGGTTTGAGGACCATGTTTATGTGCCCAATAATACAGAGATCAGGAAGTTAATACTTCAGGAGGCTCATGACTCACCATATTCGATTCACCCGGAAACACCAAGATGTATGTGGATTTAAAGGAGCGTTTCTGGTGGACTGGTATGAAGAAGGATATTGTCGAATATTTAGCCGTATGTGATGTATGTCAGAGAGTGAAGGCAGAACATCAAAAGCCAGCCGGATTGCTACAACCTATGCCGGTACCCAAATGGAAGTGGGATAAGCTTGGCATGGATTTCATCACCGGATTTCCCAGGACCAAATCAGGACATGATTTTATATGGGTAGTAGTTGATCGCTTGACCAAAGTAGCTCACATTATCCGAGTGAAAACCACCTATACAAGTTCCAAGTTGGCGAAGATATACATGACCAGGATAGTATGTTTGCATGGAGTTCCGAGAACAATCGTATCAGATAGAGGAACCCAGTTTACCTCAAAGTTTTGGAATCACTTGCATGAAACTTTGAGAACTAGACTGGAGTTCAGTACAGCTTTTCACCCGCAAACAGATAGACAGACCAAGAGAGTCAACCAGATTCTGGAGGATATGTTGAGAGCTTGTGCACTAGATTATGGATCTAGTTGGGATGACAACTTGCCCTACACAGAGTTCTCATACAACAACAGTTACCAGGCCAGTTTGAAATGGCACCTTTCGAAGCCTTGTACGGAAGGAGGTGCAGGACACCGTTGTTGTGGGATGAAGTTGGAGACCGTTAGTTGTTTGGACCAGATTTGATTAAGGAATCAGAAGAGAAGGTTAAATTGATTAGAGATAGACTGAAGGTGTAGCGACCCAACCTCAGACGGTCAAGTCTCTATACTTAAGTGTCATCCCTGGATCGGTATGATGACACACATAGTACTCGAGGATTTATAACAGAGGTAAATCACATGTAAAAAGTAACGTAAATACTATTACCTCAATCCAAATAGCGGAAGTAACAAGGTTGTGGATTCCCATCAACA
This sequence comes from Triticum urartu, assembly GCF_003073215.2. NCBI lineage: Eukaryota > Viridiplantae > Streptophyta > Magnoliopsida > Poales > Poaceae > Triticum > Triticum urartu. Next base: position 231,519,032 of record NC_053025.1, on the reverse strand, counting down.
CCAACGGCAAAGTTGAGTGTAGAAATCGTAACCCTAACATATCACTTACTCGTCGTAAGATTCCTGCAACATGAGACGTTGCAGCCACAAAGGGTCAGTACATTGAATGTACTGGCAAATTCACACCATAGAGAGAAATGATGAACAATGGCTATCACTACATGCATATTTGGCTGGTGGAAAAGCTCTATGGTTATAGTTTTTGCGAAAAGCCAATTTTTCCCTACTGCAAAGGAATAAATTTTATTTAACTATCATGGTGGTTGTTAAACATTGAGAATGGTTGACAGCATTCTCAATCCCAATTAAGTAACATCATTAAACCCAACAAAATTAATTTAAAATAACGTGATGAGATTCACATGATAATCCAAGTACTAGATACTCAAAACGTCCATAACCGGGGACACGGCTAATCACGATTACTTTATACACTCTGCAGAGGTTTGCGCACTTTTCCCCACAAGACCCGATCTCCTCCGTTGGATTTCTCGCACTACAAGGTTTTTGAGAAACGGATGACCAAGACATAGTCTTTCAGAAGCGTTTGCACCTTACGATGGGTAGACCGTTCCACCTACAACCCCTACATCTGCTAGTCTACCACTGTAAGAGTTCACATGACTTAATCAACTATGCTAGAGCCAATAATAGCTTGTCGCTGCACACGGAAGTTTCTAGTATGAATAATCTCATGATCCCTTTGAACCTGGGTGGTGGTCCATAAAAAAACAGGCAATCCTAGAATACCCAGGTGCTTAGACAGGCAATCGCTGGAATACCCAGGTGCCTCAATCCACCCAGATGTGTGTTAAAGTTGCCACCTTAAGTAAACCATTAATTAACAATCTCACATCTGTCATGAATACTCTCCAACCCAATCCACGTCTACGAGCATAGCTTGGCAATATAAGCATAACGTAATAGTAACTCCCAAAGGTTGAATGCAGGGCAATAGGTTCCTACCTCATCAACTACTTCCCAATACCCACATGTTATCAATCCTACTCATGCAATGTTTGAGGGTGAAACTAATGCATAAAAACTGGGTATGAAAGGAATATGATCAAAGTGTGAACTTTCCTGCAATGTTGATGAAGATGATTCACACTCAAAACTCTTGATAGTTCTACTCGTCACACTCCGGTCAATCTATCGTAAGCAAGCAATAGTAACCACACATAAGCAATCACTCAAAGATCGGAGAGAACAAAGAAAACAATTCGGAAAACGTCAAAACCAAGCAAATAACTCTTGCAACATAAAACAATTTCTAACAGTACCAAAGTTAAGTGAATTGGGCTTTATTAGAAAGTTTAGGTCAAGAGCTTCGATTTGCAAAAAGAATCAACTAAATCGGAGTTACGAAACTCAAGTTATTTTCAAAAGAAGTTTGAATATGAATCTGAACAAAATTCGAAATTTGAAAATTTCAAAAAGTTGATGTGACAGGTTCACCGGATAGGTGAAAACAAGACGAAGCTATAGGCGCTGGTTTCATCTAATTTGGATAAACGAGTGAAAAGTTATGGCTATTTGAAAAATCAGGGCCAAGCTGTTTTACGAAAGAAAAAATAGCTACGGTTAAGGTCTAACGTATAAATACGTAAACTAATTGATAATCTAATTATTCTATCGTATTAGTCTAAAAATAATAAACTACGGAAGTATAAGAAGAAGAAAAAAATAAAGAAAGATACCTTTATAAGGCAGAGAAAAGACGATTTTGGAGAGAAGAGACAATTTCCAGAAGTCACGCTCGAGAGGAGAAATATATTTTTCTTAAATGAATCTAGTCAAACCAAAATATTGATTTAACCCAAATCGGATGATTTTTGGAGGCTCTATGGGTCTATATTTATTGGTGGAAAAGAGGCTTCAAGGTCAAAGGCTAGACAATGTGGGACTAAACGTAGATGAAAATATACGAAACATAGATGAAAAGAGGTGGCTCGCATGGGCCTAAAGGCCTTCGGCCGGCCGCACGCGCATGCTGCGGCTGCAGTTTTTTTTAAACAAAATCGGCCTAAGAAAGAAAAAAATAAAAAGGCTGGCCGGGCCTGGCCCATATAGGATAAAAAAAAGATAGGGTGCCCGCTAGTTGATAGAGGCAAAGGTGTCCCGATGTTTCGATGAGATGGTGGCTATCGTTTTCTGTGGCAGTCGACCTTGACGATCCGACTACGATCGTGCGAGACGTCGCGCCTTAGCAATCGCTAAACCAACTTCCGAGGGGTTATTGACCACGCCGGAGCACGATCAACCTGACCACGAGGGCCTGTTTCCTGCGAGCAAATGAAGAACAAGCAAGAAACTGAGATTGCAATCTGGATATTGCGAATATAAGATGAAAGCTTTATTGATCAAGGTGGGGTTCTGTGACGTCTTGGTCTGGTCGTTGGACACAAACGAAGTACGCGAAGTTGCAGCTATGGCGAACTTTTAATCTAAACAAAACCCAAAGTCTAAACGACGCCCTAAGGGCTGTATATATGGAGGAAGAGAGGGGAATTTCGTGGCCCTTGAGGGTGGGGTCCGAAACCAACCCTAACCCTTGTTTCCCCACACATACGGACTCTAAAAATAGCCTATACTTAAGTAATTTCGAAATTACATGGGCCTGGCCCATTAATAAGGTGACGCAGCACCTAGAATAGCCTATGGACGAATATTATGAAGTGGCATCTTATATATTTCGTCCATGGCTTCATGCACTCCTTATGGCGGCTTCAAAGTCCTGAAATCATCACTTGTAACTCCGTTCTTGATCCCCTTGCGCATGCCATCAACTTCATGCGTGTTCTTGCTCCAATGTTCATCCTTCTCCAAGCTAGGCCCTTCATTTGAAAGCAAAACAAATGTATCCAATTTAGGCAGCATCATAATCTCATGAACATTAGAATCATTACCAAGAAACGAAAGTACCTGGTAATTTAATTGGCGTGCGCGAGCTCTAGTAATTGGTCCAGTATATGTAACAGTAGGGGCTGTGGGTGTAACAATGGTTTTGATGTCCTCATCATCCTCCCCTTCTTGAAATGAAGTCGTCCTCGATGAAAGTTCATCGTCCTCACCCAAATAAGGCTTCAAATCTGCAATGTTAAAAGTGGGACTAACCCCAAAATCTATAGGCAACTCAAGTTTATATGCATTATCATTTATTTTCTATAACACCTTAAAAGGACCATCAGCACGTGGCATTAGCTTTGATTTGCGCAGATTAGGAAATCTATCTTTACGCAAATGTAACCAAACAAGATCTCCAGGTGCAAACACAACATGTTTTCTACCCTTATCTCCAGCAAGTTTATATTTAGCATTCATACGCTCAATGTTTTCCTTAGTTAACTCATGCATTTTTAAAATCAATTCAGCACGTTCTTTAGCATCAAAATTAACCTTCTCCGAAGATGGAAGAGGCAACAAATCAATAGGTGCACGAGATAGGAAACCATACACAATTTCAAAAGGGCACATCTTAGTAGTAGAATGCAATGAATGATTATAAGCAAATTCAATATGAGGCAAGCATTCTTCCCACATTTTCTTGTTATTCTTCAAAACAGCCCTAAGCATAGTAGACAATGTTCTATTGACTACTTCAGTTTGTCCATCAGTTTGGGGGTGACAAGTAGTACTAAAAAGCAGTTTAGTCCGCAACTTAGCCCATAAACATCTCCAAAAGTGGCTAAGAAATTTTGTATCACGATCTGAATCAATAGTATTTGGCACACCATGCAAGTGAATAATTTCACGAAAGAACAAATCAGCAACATTAACAGCATCATCGCTTTTATGACATGGTATAAAGTGTGCCATTTTCGAGAACCTATCCACGACAACAAATATGCTATCCCTCCCCTTCTTTGTTCAAGGTAAACCTAAAACAAAGTCCATAGATATATCCTCCCAAGGAACACTAGGTACAGGCAAAGGCATATATAAACCATGAGGATTGAGTCGTGACTTAGCTTTTTGACATGTAGTGCAGCGAGCAACAAAACGCTCAACATCCCGTCTCATCTTTGGCCAAAAGAAATGTGTAGCAAGTATATCCTCCGTCTTCTTGACGCCAAAGTGTCCCATTAATCCTCCTCCATGCGCCTCCTGCAACAACAAAAGACGAACGGAACTAGCTGGAATGCATAGCTTGTTAGCACGAAACACAAATCCATCGTTAAGAACGAACTTGTTCCAAGTTCTCCCTTCCTTACAATTCTGCAATACATCTTTAAATTCAGCATCATTAACATATTGATCCTTGATGGTCTCCAAACCAAATATTTTAAAGTCAAGTTGTGAAAGCATAGTATAACGACGAGACAAGGCATCAGCAATAACATTTTCTTTACCCTTCTTGTGTTTAATCACATAAGGGAAAGTCTCAATGAATTCAACCCATTTAGCATGTCGACGGTTTAGTTTTGCTTGACTTTTAATGTGTTTCAAAGATTCATGATCAGAATGTATAACAAATTCCTTGGGCCATAAATAATGTTGCCATGTTTCTTATGAACAAGAGTATACTGATTGTTTCTACCATGGTGAATAGAATTTTTTATCAAATTGCCATGGTCTACCAAGTAATAAGGAACATGCTTGCATCGGTACCACATCACAATCAACATAATCAGCATATGTAGAGATACTAAAATGCACATGAACAGTACGTGTTACCTTAACCTTGCCGCTGTTGTTGAACCATTGGATGTAGTAAGGATGTGGATGTGGTATTGTGGTGAGAGATAGCTTCTCCACCATCTCGATGCTAGCCAAGTTGTTGCAACTCCCTCCATCTATGATCACACGAACAGAACGTTCCTTCACAACTCCCTTTGTATGGAACAAATTATGCCTCTGATTTTGCTCAGCTTGTGTAACCTGCACACTCAAAACACGTTGAGCAACTAAACATTCATACCTGTCAGCATTTTCAGGAGCCATGTATTGCGTCTCATGATCAGAATCGTCTCCACCGTGTTCGTCACGTGTAATAAGAGCCAAAGTCTCCTCATCATAGTCACTAGCGGACTCATACCCACCATCCTCAGTAACAATCATCACACGCTTAGATGGGCATTCTCTCGCATAATGACCTCCACCCTTGCAACGTCGACAAATAATATCATGTGTTTGCCCTGTTGATGCCATGGATGAAGAAGAGCTCTTTGCAGGCCCAGAAGGTGTGCTCTTGGCAGATAGTGGTGATTGTGCCTGCTTTATTGTATCACGGTTGGAGGTGGCAGCCGACGGAGGCGCCGGTGTAGCAGAACGTGTGGAAGTAGATGATGCACGTGGTGTCCATGAAGAAGGTCGACCTACAGAAAAGTTAGTCCGCGCCAATGCCTGTCGATCCTGCACTTCACGTTCAGCTTTACAAGCAAGATGGAATAAACGAGTGATATTAGTATACTCCTTATACTCTAGAATCGTCTGAATCTCTCTATTTAATCCACCCATAAAACGTGCAAGCATAGCTTCATTCTCCTCAACAATACCACATCTAATCATGCCAGTTTGTAATTCCTGATAATATTCTTCTACAGAATTTTTTCCCTGTCTTAAGCGCTGCAATTTTTGAAGTAATTCACGTTGATAATATGGTGGAACCCAACGAGTACGCATAGCAGTTTTCAAAGCAGCCCAAGTAGCAGGAATGGGATATAATCTACAATGCTCAGACCACCAAACACATGCAAAACTAGTGAATGCACAAACAGCAGCAGGAACACGTCTCTCCTCGGGATATTGTAAACATGTAAATCGTTGTTCAGTTTCTAACTCCCAAGTAAGATATATATCAGGAACATATCTACCCTCAAATGGTGGAATATTCAATTTTAATTTAGGGAGATGGTCATGATCTCGTACCTGAGGGTGAGCCCTACCATTGCAATTATTTGCATGTGGACGACCTGATGGTTGCTGTGCTGGTGGTGGCACGTAGTTCTGATTTTGATCAACCTCATCCTCGTAATCGCTAGCAAAATCATCCTCCTCCGCATCAGCAGCAGGAGCCACAGAAGTAGCAACAGCAGCACCAACAGTTTGGCCAGGTGCAAGAGGGAGACGGCTCGCTCGGCGGAGGGCTGTTTCACGATGTGTAGGTAGTCGTCGTTGTTGTTGTTGTAGAGGTGCGTTAGGTGCAGCCGGTGGTGGTGGTGGAAGACGCGCGAGCAATTCATTAAACCTGTTATCGAGCTTTGTTTCGAACGTCTTCTCCATGTCATCTATCTTCTCCATGGCCTCTTCAAATCTGTTTAGCACATCCTGCACCTGTCCATTCATCATTTGCTGAAATTTATCATGCAACTCCTGATTCGTCATGTTCTCCCAGTCAGTCTCGTCGGCTTGTGATCCTGCCATGGTTAGCAACAATAGAAAACACACAAGAATATGATCCTACAGAATACTAACAAGAGGTGGTGGTGGCGGGTGTCACAAATCCGTCAAGCAAATCTCAAATTCTTACCAGTTCTTACCCAGCAGCAGGCGGTGATCGGCAACCGTTGTAGTCAAAACTCTCAAAAGCTTGGATAGAGCGATTGCCAGGGAGAGTCAAACGCACGAAAGAAGGCAGACCAACATGAGACATATCCAAGAAAAATCTGCACATAATAAAGCAGAAATGATATATAACAGACTAAAGAAAGAATTAAGGCAACGCAAGACACGAATCCAAGTGCCTATTAGAGCAGAACAAATAGAGGCAATACCGCTAAACCAGATTGCTGAGAAGGTCCATCAACCGGGAACACGATATAAAACCTTGTACCCCCAAGAAACGAATCCCAACGCAAGCGCAGGCCCCACAGCATACAGCATATATAAGCACACAATATGATACGATTCGAAGCACGGGACTGGTAAGTCCCGCGCAAGCAGTACCAATGTAGCCAGACAACGAGCCCAGTCGTCAAGCCCACAAACTACGTCAATTACACAGTTACACAGTGCAACAGAGTGTACCCAGTTCAGACTCAACTGGGCTCCTCCAGGTAATCCAGAGACAACACAGATATAGTAGATACACAGAACCTGCATCAAAACAGCTTGAGAAATATACTATGACGAGCGTATTGCCAGAGAGAGTTCTACCAACCGTGGCAACGTATAGAGGTATGTCTGCAATCAACCTAATGAGAGAGAATTAATAACAATATGTAGGCAAAAAATGAATGAATGCGCTTCATCCCAATAATGCTAGACACTTGTCAACGATAGAATAGCTCCCACCAAGACACATAGCCAAGTCTAATAAACTAGCTCAAAACCAAAACTATCCAAGCTTGACCCCTTCACGATCATCTATGATATCCAAAGAGTAGCGCTACACATTACAACTTACACCCCGCAGACAGATAACAATATAAACATACCCAACAAAATACCAAACAACACAAGAAAAAACAAAGAGGAAATGCCATCAGCCACACACACAAGAAGACAAGACTCATATACGCAACCATACTGCGACAGACGACATTATACAATGATGAAAGACATATGAGAGTAGACTTAGAGCAGTCAAATCATATAAGAGCAAGAAGAAAGCCATCATCAAACAATTTGCCTCTCTATGAATGCCCCCAAATACAAACGAATGACACCAACCAAATCACGCTTCAATAATATCAGCTGACGTAGCCTCAGCGACACCGCACCCATTCCCAAGCGCTAATTCTCAGACATTAATGCCCACACGCGAATGTGTGACCTGAAACATATATCATAGAAAGAACTCATCAAATAGCCAACTCCAGAGTCAAAAGTGAAAGCTCAAGACCATAATATGCAATAGCTAAGGAAATTCTGAAAAAGCGCACTGCAGGTTAACGTGAGCGATAATACCGGTGAAATGACAACACTAGCTAGGACCGGCCAATGAACGCAAAAAAATCCGTACCCGCTGTTGGGCTCCTTGTGTCAGTTACTCAATTGTTGGCCCGACGAAAAGTGTGCCAGTCATGCGTAGCTAATTTAGTTGGACTCCGATATCCTGTTGCTGCACCTAAGCCCAAGACAGCATTTCCTCCACCTGTACGCCAATACAGCCGACTGCGTCACGTCCAAACGCACCCGCAGTCAACCACCTTCAAGAGCTTCGAAGAAGACAAAGACTTGCGACTAATCCAGAACAAGGAAAAAATCTATGAAGCCCATCGTCCTACTCGCCCCCGCTGCACGTAATAAGGGAGAACAAACCCAGCAACATTCGACTAGAGAAGCAGACAATATCTCTCTTTCTTTCCACGCCGCTCCTTTTTATGGTGTGCACCTATCTCTTCCTTTGTAGTCACTCCATTAATGACTACGCCTGCATCTCTGCCTTCCATCATATTTTGTCTCTTCGTGAACTAAAAAAAAAATCACTTACCAGCCCAGCCGTATACATCCAGTGGCTTATGAATCAGTTCTCAAATACTTCTCTCGACCAATTACGCATCAAAGCTGAGAGTAACCTCCTACGAGTATGATGAGCAACCAAAAAAATTATATCCACTGCTTTTTTTATCTCCACTCAGTCTGACGACCGATCGACCAACTGCCGTCGACGACGAAAAAGTGCGACAAATGAGACGGGATCTACCTCACCTCGAAGAATAGGACACCGATGCTCAAAAGGCACCCTCCAGATATCTAAGCCTCCATAAAAAATTAGTGAGCAGGCGAAAAAGCAAATACTTTAGGAGAGTGCTTTAATAACTACCTCTGTGAGCCCTATGAAAAGCAGTTGATGTGGCCTAATTTTAATTCCTTAGGACGCTACCTGGCCAGGCACCGAAAAACACCGCATATGCGCAATCTGAGAGATTGATGCTCACCCAACGAACACAACCGAACTTTATAGAGGAAGACAAGGACGAACTCGGACAGCAGACACTTCTGCTTTCCTGAGTCTGGGGCGCCCATTCATGTTGTTGGTGATATAAGGGTAGTCCAGGTATGAGCTATCAGCATCCATGTGCGTAGGTCAGTCATAAGTCGGCAACCCAGCGGGGCTAGCAGCAACCGGTCCTTGGCCTACATCAAGAGTTCAGGCAAAATACCTAATTAGCGACCAAACCCGAGGCAGGAAAAACATCAAGATAGGTGCGGGACATCTCAGCACAGCGACATGATCATACATCCGAACACCAAGCTATCTTGGGTCATATGATAGAGCATCTAGATGTTGGCGCTATCATGTGAGGGTGAGTAAGGCACTGTCGTGTATGGGATGGGCAGTATGCATTCAGAGCCCTGGAAGAGTGGCGATAAGGCAAATAAGTGTAGCAATGGGCGGACTCTGGAGGCTTATAAATCGATGCTGGGTGTGCTGCCAGTGGTAACGTTATGGGGAGAGACGTTAAAAGAGCTTCTTGATACGTGCTACTTAATCCACCCACACACAAAACATACCAAGAAATTCCGAAGACTTGCCGTGGACGGGACCTAATGACAGCTAACGGCCATCAAACCAAGCAGTCATACATGGAGCTCATCCGGGGCCTCCCCACCTGCCCTGAGCGAACTATAACTGGGCAGAGCTACAACACGGAAGCTGTGGAACGCAGACAACTCGAATATACTCCCTAAACGACTAGCTCTCTGAACAAAAGAGACCATACAAGCGAACTTGACAACGAGCGATCTCCAAATCCGGTCGAGAAACTCCATCACGAAACCCGCCCACAGACTCAAACTACTCTCAAAAAAGAAAGATTATGCGATGCGTCAAGACTCAGAATTCGTTCAGAATATGATGAACTAACCAGACTAACTCTTAGACATCAGACAACTTGACACGACGATGCAACCGCAAATTCAACAAAGCAAAAACCCTAAAAAGATTATGCAAAGGCTCAGATTGGTTCGGATATGATGAACTAACCCTAATTTTTTTTGTGGCTTTTTCGTGGACTGTAGGTATGAAGAACAGACTCGATCTAATCTACGAAAAACTGTAAAAATCTCACCGAGCAACCTGGAAATCTGATACCACTTGATAGAGGCAAAGGTGTCCCGATGTTTCGATGAGATGGTGGCTATCGTTTTCTGTGGGAGTCGACCTTGACGATCCGACTACGAACGTGCGAGACGTCGCGCCTTAGCAATCGCTAAACCAACTTCCGAGGGGTTATTGACCACGCCGGAGCACGATCAACCTGACCACGAGGGCCTGTTTCCTGCGAGCAAACGAAGAACAAGCAAGAAACTGAGATTGCAATCTGGATATTGCGAATATAAGATGAAAGCTTTATTGATCAAGGTGGGGTTCTGTGACGTCTTGGTCTGGTCGTTGGACACAAACGAAGTACGCGAAGTTGCAGCTATGGCGAACTTTTAATCTAAACAAAACCCAAAATCTAAACGACGCCCTAAGGGCTGTATATATGGAGGAAGAGAGGGGAATTTCGTGGCCCTTGAGGGTGGGGTCCGAATCCAACCCTAACTCTTGTTTCCCCACACATACGGACTCTAAAAATAGCCTATACTTAAGTATTTCGAAATTACATGGGCCTGGCCCATTAATAAGGTGACGCAGCACCTAGAATAGCCTATGGACGAATATTATGAAGTGGCATCTTGTATATTTCGTCCATGGCTTCATGCACTCCTTATGGCGGCTTCAAAGTCCTGAAATCATCACTTGTAACTCCGTTCTTGATCCCCTTGCGCATCCATCAACTCCATGCGTGTTCTTGGTCACCATTCTCCAAGCTAAGCCCTTCATTTGAACTATAGTCGATGCCGTGTTCCCCTCAATTGTTCATCGCTGTCTCAACAACATCTGTAGTGCGCGCCATATACGATTGAAAGGCCCAAAGACAAAGATAGTATGCCAGATTTATGAAGGGCGCAAGCTATCGGTATACTCAGTGGGATGACCATTAGAATCATACCAAGTATATGACGAAGCGAGGCAAAAGGTGCACATCACGTAATTCTACGCCGTAAATTGCCTCCGCGGCTGTATCGTCGTAGTACCTTTACAGGCCTACATCTCCCTGGAGTATACGTCGTGACGAGATGATGGTGCGGGGCTGGTTAGACCCACGCAAAGTAGGCAGCAGCAGATAGAGGAACATTGCTTGTAATCAGGCCTGCCTACTGTGATGTGCCCTCATCAGGCTCTCCTCCATCGCCGACTTCCTGCCTAAGCGCCTTCAGATTCCGATGCACAGACGCCACGCCTGCCAACTACCCAAAAAAACCCAGGCTCAGAACGAAAGAGACACTTCTTAATCATACGGTACATCGCGAAATATTCCTTCGTCGATTCGTTATTGTACTAGAAAAAGAAACTAGAGGTATTCGTGACGTAAGCTATATGGCCAACGCCTAATTATTAATCTTTCAACAATTCAAATGTATGTCCGAGAGCGTTGAGTTGCACTCTAGATATCGAATATTAACATGTTTACTTTCCTGACGTGCTTACAAACTCCGGGTGCGTCACGCAGTAATCGTAGAGGTGCAAGGACATAACCTAAAGCGCCCAAAGGTGTTGCATCACCTCCACTTGGGCCCATGAGCCTTGTACGACCTAGGGTTAGTTTTAGGCTGCCTTGGGACGTCCTCCCACCTCCTTGGCCGCCACCCCTTGCTCTTATATAAGTAGATCCATCTAGTAGCTTTTTGGTTGGGATTTGTTTAGTTAAAAGTTAGCCATTGCAACTTCGTGTACTTCGTTTGTGTCCAACGACCAGACCAAGACCGCTTACGGATCCCCACCATTATCAATACCTCATATATATTTGCAATATTCAGATTGCTTTATCATATTCTTGCTCGTTCTTGGATTGCTTGCAGGAATAGACCTTCGTGGTCAGGCTGACCGTGCTTCCGGCATCGTCAGTAACCTCAGGAGATTGGTTTAGCGATTGCTAAGGCGCAACGTCGTGCACGTTTGTAGTCGGATCGTCAAAGTCGTCTCCACCAAATCGATAGTTATCATCTCATCGAAAGATCGGGACGCTCGGCGAGAATTTCAGGTTGCTCGCCTCTATCAAGTGGTATCAGTTTTCAGGTTGCTCGGCGAGAATTTCCAGTTTTCCTAGATTAGATTTATTTTCTTACCTATTGTCCAAAAGAAAGCCACAAAAAAGAGTTAGATCTATTCATCCTTGGTCCAAGCCAGTCTGAACCTTTGCAATTTTCTTTTCATTGCTTGCATAGTTGAATTATCGGTTGCATCGTCGTGTCGAGTTGCTGGTCTTAGTGTCTAGTTTGTTTAGAGTTTCGAGTTCTGTTCACATTAGTCACGCCACCGCTGCATCGTTATCTCTTCCGCTGTCCACCACCCATCCATCAATTTCCACCACGTGCTACCCACCATTCATTGTCATAATAATAGTTGAGATCGTTCACATCTTCGCTTGATCCAATCTGCATCTTATCTAGTTTGTTCTGAAAAGAGGGAGAAAAAAAGAGAGAGAAAAAAGCAAGAGAAAAAAAAGAGAAAAAAAGTCAGAGAAAAAAAGGAGAGAAAGAAAAAAAAGTGTGAGGAAAAAAAAAGAGAGAAGAAAAAAAAAACAAAATTCGGATCTTTTAGACTCAATCTCGTAGTTGAATTCGGACTGGAATCTGTTTTGTGCACTGTTCAGTAAAACAGGCATAACTTCCTCATACGAAGTCCGTTTTGCCTCCGCGAGTACTCAAACAAAAGCTAGCGACGAGTCGCATCTAAATAGTTGAAGAAGCTAGTTCAATATTTGGCACCTCAAAATCGGCTTCTAAATAGGTCTTTTTGTCCTCCGAAGTTCATGAACACAGCTTATTCCAGTTTTTCAGGCCAGTTTTCGAATTTTTTGACTCCTCATATCAACTCGGAATTGAGCGATTCCTTTGGTGTTTGAAAGCTTGAGTCAATCCCATTCTTGAAAAAAAAATCAAAAAATCGGCACAAACTTTTTCAGAGGAAAGTTGGAGAGAAAGTTGTTGATATATCCTGCTTGGCTGTTGTTTCACATCATTATCTTTACTGCCGTTGTGATCTTCACTTATATCTTGTTGTCCAGAGCTACTTAGTATCCTTCATTGATGCTAGTTGTGCTACGACGTGACCTCATTAGTGTTCTAGGCTCGCGTCTCTAGTTCGGTCTAGCCTAGGACCAGCACAGTACCGTCGTTGAGCGTTTATTCAACATTGCATCTCTGAATTGATTATTGCTAATCTTTTGCTACCATATATAGCCAACCCAGCTCCACATATTTCTACACCGTGTATACGTACGTTCCCCTGGCAATCGCTTTACACAATCTTCAGAGTTATTTGACCCTGCTAGTTGCCTGTCACCACCTGCTGCTTGGTAAGAACTTGTAAGATATTGATATTTGCTTTACTGTGAGCGCTTTACCACCACACCCTAGTAGTTCATAGGAACATTATTCTTGAATTTTGTTTCTTGTTTCTACTAATCATGACAGGATCCGAAGATAGAAGTTCTTGGACGACGGACACATCTTCACCATCACGAGAGTTGGGACAACACACACAAGCACATGGTCAGGTTATCTTTTTACCGTCATTTGAGGGTAGATTTAATCCTACTACTTATCTAGCTTGGGAACTTAAAGTAGAACAAGTTTTTAGTCACCATGACTTTTCTGAACTTGAGAGAGTGCGAGCAGCCACTAGAGCATTTACTAATTTTGCTTCTGTTTGGTGGAGTGTACATTGTAAGAAAAACATTGATAACCAACCCACAACTTGGAAAGTTTTGAAAGCTGTAATGAGACAACAATTTTTCCCTCCTTATTATCGTCGTGAATTGCTTCGCAAATTTGAACAATTTAAACAAGGCAACAACACTGTTCATGCTTACTACCAAGAGTTCAAATCTTATATGCATCATTGTGACATAGAAGAATCTGAGAATGATACAATGAATAGATTTTTTGGTGGTTTGAACCATGATATTCAGGCAAGATTTCAGTATATTCCTCGTTGCATTACTGGTATGTATGTCCGTGCTTGTACTTTTGAGAGACAGATACAGGAGGATGCATTAGGTGACTACAACAACTACTATTCCAGTTCATGCTCACCACTGCCGGTGGGTTACTACATCATTGCACCTCGGATTATGAGCGCGGCATCATCTCAAGGGTATGGTACATTGTCAACGTCCGTACCTGCATCAGCTACATCTTTGCCACAAGGTAACAGTAAAGGTATTGATGATATAACTTCACATGAGAATGATGCATGCCTAGTTAACTTGAATGCGTCATGTATTGAGTTACCTGTTAATTTGAGCACACCACCTATTTTAGAGAATCTTATTACTGTCATGAATGATAGAGGCAAAGGTGTCCCGATGTTTCGATGAGATGATGGCTATCGTTTTCTGTGGGAGTCGACCTTGACGATCCGACTACGAACGTGCGAGACGTCGCGCCTTAGCAATCGCTAAACCAACTTCCGAGGGGTTATTGACCACGCCGGAGCACGATCAACCTGACCACGAGGGCCTGTTTCCTGCGAGCAAACGAAGAACAAGCAAGAAACTGAGATTGCAATCTGGATATTGCGAATATAAGATGAAAGCTTTATTGATCAAGGTGGGGTTCTGTGACGTCTTGGTCTGGTCGTTGGACACAAACGAAGTACGCGAAGTTGCAGCTATGGCGAACTTTTAATCTAAACAAAACCCCAGTCTAAACGACGCCCTAAGGGCTGTATATATGGAGGAAGAGAGGGGAATTTCGTGGCCCTTGAGGGTGGGGTCCGAAACCAACCCTAACTCTTGTTTCCCCACACATACGGACTCTAAAAATAGCCTATACTTAAGTATTTCGAAATTACATGGGCCTGGCCCATTAATAAGGTGACGCAGCACCTAGAATAGCCTATGGACGAATATTATGAAGTGGCATCTTGTATATTTCGTCCAAGGCTTCATGCACTCCTTATGGCGGCTCCAAAGTCCTGAAATCATCACTTGTAACTCCGTTCCTGATCCCCTTGCGCATGCCATCAACTCCATTCGTGTTCTTGCTCCAATGTTCATCCTTCTCCAAGCTAGGACCTTCATTTGTAAGCAAAACAAATGTATCCAATTTAGGCAGCATCATAATCTCATGAACATTAGAATCATTACCAAGAAACGAAAGTACCTGGTAATTTAATTGGCGTGCGCGAGCTCTAGTAATTGGTCCAGTATATGTAACAGTAGGGGTTGTGGGTGTAACAATGGTATTGATGTCCTCATCAGCTCCTCTTTTTTTTTCTTTTGCGCTCCTCTTTTTTTTTGCGAAAAATTACTATAGTGGCGAGTGTCTCAAAACTCTTCCCTCGTCAAACTGATAGGATGGGCACGAAAATTTTTTTCACTTTTTTTCAGAAATTAGGGCAGCGACGACGAAAAAGTGCGACAAAAAATCACTATGATGGCACGTGGCTCAAAAGACTCAGAAAAGCCTAAAAATAGGATAGGGAAAAAATATTTTTGCCCGTGAAAATTTTGGCCTAAAAAACTGCCCGGGGGTCTCCAGACTCTTTTTTTTTCGAGACCTACGCAGGCAAGGAAACACGAATCGGAATTGAGATTGATCTCAAGAACAAACCTAATATGAGAAGAACCTGGATTGGTGGTGGATATATGGTTGTGGTATATGGCAGCGGTGGTGGTATATGGTAGCGGTGGTGGTATATGGATAGAGATTGATGGTGGTATATGGATACGGATTGGTAGTGGTATATGGATAAGGATTCAGAGCGGTGGCGGATAAGCAAAAGTGGTAGATGGGCGATGATGATGGTGCGGCGGCGGCGTGACAACTTATGACGAGAACTCGAAACCTTAAAAGACTAGACTCTAAGACCAGCAACTTGACACGACGATGCAACCGCAAATTCAACAAAGCAAAAACCCTAAAAAGATTATGCAAAGGCTCAGATTGGTTCGGATATGATGAACTAACCCTAATTTTTTTTGGCTTTTTCGTGGACTGTAGGTATGAAGAACAGACTCAATCTAATCTACGAAAAACTGTAAAATCTCACCGAGCAACCTGGCTCTGATACCACTTGATAGAGGCAAAGGTGTCCCGATGTTTCGATGAGATGGTGGCTATCGTTTTCTGTGGGAGTCGACCTTGACGATCCGACTACGATCGTGCGAGACGTCGCGCCTTAGAAATCGCTAAACCAACTTCCGAGGGGTTATTGACCACGCCGGAGCACGATCAACCTGACCACGAGGGCCTGTTTCCTGCGAGCAAACGAAGAACAAGCAAGAAACTGAGATTGCAATCTGGATATTGCGAATATAAGATGAAAGCTTTATTGATCAAGGTGGGGTTCTGTGACGTCTTGGTCTGGTCGTTGGACACAAACGAAGTACGCGAAGTTGCAGCTATGGCGAACTTTTAATCTAAACAAAACCCAAAGTCTAAACGACGCCCTAAGGGCTGTATTATATGGAGGAAGAGGGGGGAATTTCGTGGCCCTTGAGGGTGGGGTCCGAAACCAACCCTAACTCTTGTTTCCCCACACATACGGACTCTAAAAATAGCCTATACTTAAGTATTTCGAAATTACATGGGCCTGGCCCATTAAGTAAGGTGACGCAGCACCTAGAATAGCCTATGGACGAATATTATGAAGTGGCATCTTGTATATTTCGTCCAAGGCTTCATGCACTCCTTATGGCGGCTTCAAAGTCCTGAAATCATCACTTGTAACTCCGTTCTTGATCCCCTTGCGCATGCCATCAACTCCATGCGTGTTCTTGCTCCAATGTTCATCCTTCTCCAAGCTAGGCCCTTCATTTGTAAGCAAAACAAATGTATCCAATTTAGGCAGCATCATAATCTCATGAACATTAGAATCATTACCAAGAAACGAAAGTACCTGGTAATTTAATTGGCGTGCGCGAGCTCTAGTAATTGGTCCAGTATATGTAACAGTAGGGGCTGTGGGTGTAACAATGGTATTGATGTCCTCATCAAGGGGAGGACCTCGGCGCTCTTGAACAGCACCCTCCAGGCATCTTCATGAGTCGTGTCGAAGAGCTTGTTCAAAGTTCGGTGCTGCGCCGGATTGAACTCCCACAAGGTGAACTCCCGTTGTTGGCACGGGAGTATCCGGCGGATGAGCATAACCTGGACTATGTTGACGAGCTTGAGCTTCTTGTCCACCATGTTTTGAATACATGTCTGGAGTCCGGTCAGCTCTTTTGAATTACCCCAGGACAGGCCCTTCTCCTTCCAGGAGGTGAGCCGCATGGGGATGCCAGATCGGAACTCGGGGGCCGCTACCCATGCAGGGTCATGCGGCTCGGTGATGTAGAACCACCCCGATTGCCACCCCTTTATGGTTTCCACAAAGGAGCCCTCGAGCCATGTTATGTTGGGCATCTTGCCCACCATGGCGCCTCCGCACTCCGCCTGGTGGCCGCCACCACCTTCGGCTTGACGTTGAAGGTCTTCAGCCATAGGCCGAAGTGGGGCTTGATGCGGAGAAAGGCCTCGCACACGACGATAAACGCCGAGATGTTGAGGATGAAGTTCGGGGCCAGATCGTGGAAATCCAGGCCGTAATAGAACATGAGCCCCCGGACAAAGGGATGGAGAGGGAATCCCAGTCCGCGGAAGAAATGGGTGAGAAATACGACCCTCTCAATGGGGCCTGGGGTGGGGATGAGTTGCCCCTCATCTGGGAGCCGGTGCGTGATGTCGTCGGGCAGGTATCTGACTCTCCTCAGTTTCTTGACATCTCCCTCCATGACGGAGGAGACCATCCACTTGCCTCCCGCTCCGGACATGGTTGGAGAAGGTTGAGATGGAAGTGAGGACTTGGGCGCTAGAGCTCGAGTGTGCGGGAGCGGATGAGCAGAGGAGGAAGAAGGCATGGATAGAAAGGTGAATCCTTATCCCTTTATATGGGCGGACAAAACTAAGCGTCCCCACTTGCCTGGTAAAACTCGCTTATCCCCCAAGCGCCGTAATTGATGGCGCGGTTGGGTTACCCACGCCCGTATTGATGAGAATCCCGTAATAAGGGGACACGATCTCTGCTTTGACAAGACGTGTCGAAAAACTGCCTCGCGTTATGTGCGGGGCTGGTTAAAAGAAACGGTTCGAATAATCACCGGGCCATGACGTAACGTCATGTTGCCAAAACAAGCTAGCAAATTAGATCTGCGAAACATTATTCTCTCTACGGTGGAATGTGGAACTTATTTTGCAGGGTCGGACACTATCCTCGTATTCAAATTCTTCTGTGATGTATTCGGAGAAGGAACCCGCCTTGCAATGCCGAAGACAACTGCGCGCCGGACTCATCGTCATTGAAGCCTGGTTCAGGGGCTACTGTGGGAGTCCTGGATTAGGGGGTCTCCGAGACCGGACTATCTCCATTGGCCGGACTGTTAGACTATGAAGATACAAGATTGAAGACTTCGTCTCGTGTCCGGATGGGACTCTACTTGGCGTGGAAGGCAAGCTAGGCAATACGTATATGGATATCTCCTCCTTTGTAACCGACCTTGTGTAACCCTAACTCTCTCCGGTGTCTATATAAACCAAAGGGTTTTAGTCCGTAGGACAACAATCACAACATACAATCATACCATAGGCTAGCTTCTAGGGTTTAGCCTCTCTGATCTCGTGGTAGATCTACTCTTGTAACACCATATCATCAATATCAATCAAGCAGGACGTAGGGTTTTACCTCCATCAAGAGGGCCCGAACCTGGGTAAAACTTCGTGTCCCTTGCCTCTTGTTACCATCCGGCCTAGACGCACAGTTCGGGACCCCCTACCCGAGATCCGTCGGTTTTGACACCGACAGCGCTCTTGCTCGACGGGGTCCTCAGGCACGATAAACTCGTCGTTGCCGGGGCTCGCCTCGTCTTCAGAGAGAGGCATGTAATTGTCCTCCTCCGGTTCTCCATCTGCTGCCTGCTCTGGAGGGCTAGCTTGTTCATCCTCTAGCTCTACACCGTGCTGGAGGGGATTGTTGTTGTCTTCGGCGCTATCCGGAGTGTTATTATCTCCTGTGCCGGTATCACTGCTCTTGCTATGGCGGGACTTAGAGCGGCGCCGCTGACGTCGGCGCTTGGGTTGCTTCTTGGAGGGGTCATCCTTCGCTGTCTCTTCGCCATTGGCTTCTTTGCGGGTGTCCACCATGTATATATCATATGATGAGGTGGCGGTCTAGTGCCCCGAGGGCGGTGGATCTTGTTCGTCTCCGGCTTCGTCGTCCATACCATCGAAGTCTTCGGAGCCGAAGTCGAGCATGTTGGTTAAGTCGTCGACAGTGGCTACTAAGTGGGTGGTGGGTGGGCAGCGAATTTCTTCGTCGTCCGCATCCCATTCTAGCCGGACATAGTTTTGGCCAAGGTTCTCCTGACAGGGAGAGAGACCTTAATGAATTTAGCACATCTCCAAAAGGTGAGTGCTGAAAGATATCCGCGGAGGTGAACTCCATGATCGGCGCCCAGTCGACTCGACGGGCACGGATATGAGCGGCTCGGAGTCCGTGGCGGAGATGAATCCAGTGGTTCGGCGACACGGCTCTCGTAAGGGGTGAACTATCGCTCGCTGAGAGTGCGGCCTCCATGGCGGGGTCCATCCCTCCTCTCGGATGGCGCGACTTGCTCCGGATTGATGGACGGAGTAGTTGCGGATGCGATCTCCCGAACATTGTCCGACGGACAGAGTTACGTCATGCTCGTCACGACTGTACGGCGCGTCCGACATGGGCCCGAATCCGTCGAAGATCAAGTCTCCGGATGTCGGCCGTGTAGTTCAAGTTTCCAAATCTGACTAATGGCCAGGGGCGTAGCTCTCAATCTGCTCCAGATGGCCAAGCGAATTGGCCCGAAGTGCAAAGCCGCCGAATATGAAGATCTGTCCGGGAGGAAAGCCTCACCCTGGACCGCATCGCTAGCGATGATCGAAGGAGCCATCAAGCCTTATGGTGACGACACAGTGGAACTCTCAATGAAAGCACCAATGTCGGTGTCAAAACCGGTGGATCTCGGGTAGGGGGTCCCGAACTGTGCGTCTAAGGCGGATGGTAACAGGAGGCAGGGGACACGATGTTTACCCAAGTTCGGGCCCTCTTGATGGAGGTAAAACCCTACATCCTGCTTGATTGTTCTTGATGATATGAGTATTACAAGAGTTGGTCTACCACGAGATCAGAGAGGCTAAACCCTAGAAGCTAGCCTATGGTATGATTGTCTGTTGTCCTATGGACTAAAACCCTTCGTTTATATAGACACCGGAGGGGGCTAGGGTTACGGCTTTGAGGACTGAGAGCGGCGTTGAGGATGCAAGCGGAGAGAGAGGATTGTGAGTGTAGCGAGGATGGGGGTGCGGCCGCTCGGGCACACATTAATATGGAGTAGTGGGAGTTGTGGGAGAGAGGCGGGGTGGTCAAACCGATGGTGCCTCCCGGTGAGCCTGCGCACCAGACTGCTGGTGATACGTCCACTTTGCATCATGCTTTTATATCGATATTATTGCATTATGGCTGTTATTTCACTTTATGTCACAATACTTATGGCTATTCTCTCTTATTTTACAAGGTTTACATAAGGAGGGAGAATGCCGGCAGCTGGAATTCTGGGCTGGAAAAGGAGCAAATATTAGAGACCTATTCTGCACAACTCCAAAAGTCCTGAAACTCCACGGAATACCTTATAATAAATAATGAAAAATCCTCGCCAAAGATGAAGACCAGGGGGCCCACACCCTTTCCACGAGGGTGGGGGGCCCCCCTAGGGCGCGCCCCCTACCTCGTGGGCCCCCTGGTGGCTCTCCGATGACCATCTTCTGCTATATGAAGTCTTTCGTCGGAGAAAAAAAACAGAAGCAACCTTTCGGGACGAAACTCCGC
Source organism: Triticum urartu (assembly GCF_003073215.2). Classification (NCBI taxonomy): domain Eukaryota; kingdom Viridiplantae; phylum Streptophyta; class Magnoliopsida; order Poales; family Poaceae; genus Triticum; species Triticum urartu. The sequence goes on along the minus strand of NC_053025.1, from coordinate 231,498,193 downwards.
CGCCACGAGGCGGAACCTTGGCGGATCCAATCTAGAGCTCCGACAGAGCTGTTCTGCCGGGGAAACTTCTCTCCGGAGGGGAAATCATCGCCATCGTCATCACCAACGCTCCTCTCATCGGGAGAGGGCAATCTCCATCAACATCTTCATCAGCACCATCTCATCTCAAACCTAGTTCATCTCTTGTATCCAATTCTTGTCTCCAAGTCCGGGATTGGTGCTAGTAGGTTGCTAGTAGTGTTAATTACTCCTTGTAGTTGATGCTAGTTGGTTTAATTGGTGGAAGATCATATGTTCAGATCCTTTATGCATATTATTACCCCTCTGATTATGAACATGAATATGCTTTGTGAGTAGTTACGTTTGTTCCTGAGGACAAGGAGAAAGTCTTGCTATTAGTAGTCATGTGAATTTGGTATTCGTTCGATATTTTGATGAGATGTATGTTGTCTAGCCTCTAGTGGTGTTATGTGAACGTAGACTACATAACACTTCACCATTATTTGGGCCTAGAGGAAGGCATTGGGAAGTAATAAGTAGATGATGGGTTGCTAGAGTGACAGAAGCTTAAACCCTAGTTTATGCGTTGCTTCGTAAGGGGCTGATTTGGATCCATATGTTTCATGCTATGGTTAGGTTTACCTTAATACTTTTGTTGTAGTTGCGGATGCTTGCAATAGAGGTTAATCATAAGTGGGATGCTTGTTCAAGTAAGAACAGCACCCAAGCACCGGTCCACCCACATATCAAATTATCAAAGTACCGAACGCGAATCATATGAACGTGATGAAAACTAGCTTGACGATATTCCCATGTGTCCTCGGGAGCGCTTTTCCTTATATAAGAGTTTGTCCAGGCTTGTCCTTTGCTACAAAAGGATTGGGCCACCTTGCTGCACTTTATTTACTTTTGTTACTTGTTGCTCGTTACAAATTATCTTATCACAAAACTATCTGTTACCACTTATTTCAGTACTTGCAGAGAATACCTTGCTGAAACCGCTTATCATTTCCTTCTGCTCTCGTTGGGTTCGACACTCTTACTTATCGAAAGGATTACGATAGATCCCCTATACTTGTGGGTCATCAAGACTCTTTTCTGGCGCCGTTGCCGGGGAGTGAAGCGCCTTTGGTAGGTGGAATTTGGTAAGGAAAATTATATAGTGTGCTGAAATTTACTGTCACTTGTTACTATGGAAAGTAATCCTCTGAGGGGCTTGTTCGGGGTATCTTCACCCCGACCAGTAGAGCAAAGAGTTGCTCCTCAACCTACTAACCTATTGAAAATGAAATTCCTTATGAGTATCCTTTAGGTATGATAGAAAAACTGCTAGCTAATCCTTTTACAGGAGATGGAACAAAGCATCCTGATGAACACCTAATATATGTGGATGAAGTTTGTGGATTATTTAAGCTTGAAGGTATACCCGATGATGTTGCTAAGAAGAAGGTCTTCCCTTTATATTTGAAGGGAGACGCATTGGTATGGTATAGGCTATGTGATGATATGAGATCATGGAACTATAGAAGATTGAAATTGGAATTTCATCAAAAGTATTACCCTATGCATCTTGTTCATCATGATCACAATTATATATATAATTTTTGGCCTCGCGAAGGATAAAGCATCGCTCAAGCTTGGGGGAGGCTTAAATCAATGTTATATTCATGCCCCAATCATGAGCTTCCAAGAGAAACAATTCTTCAAAAAATTTATGCTCGGCTTTCTGAAAATAATCGCACCATGCTCGATACTTATTGTGGTGGCTCTTTTATGATGAAGACTATTGGATTTAGATGGGATTTATTGGATAGAATTAAACACAACTCTGAAGATTGGGACCTCGACAAAGGTAAGGAGTCAGGTATGACACCTAAGTTTGATTGTGTTAAATCTTTTATGGATACCGATATTTTCCGTAAGTTTAGCACTAAATATGGACTTGATTATGAGATAGTAGCTTCTTTCTGTGAATCTTTTGCTACTTATGTTGATCTCCCTAAGGAGAAGTGGTTTAAATATCATCCTCCCATAGAAGTAAAAGTAGCTGCACCTATTAAAGTTGAAGAAAAGACTATCACTTATAATGATCCTATTGTTCCTACTTGTTATGTTGAGAAACCACCTTTCCCTGTTAGGATAAAGGATCATGCTAAAGCTTCAACTGTGGTTCGTAAAAGCAATATTAAAACATATACACCTCCTGAGCAAGTTAAAGTAGAACCTAATATTGCTATTGTTAAAGATCTCTTGTCTGATAATATTGATGGGCATGTTATTCAGTTCTGCGGTGAAACTGCTAGAATTGCTAAACCTTGTGCTAAAGATAAACATAGACCTGTGGTAGGCATGCCTGTTATTTCTGTTAAAATAGGAGATCATTGTTATCATGGCTTATGTGATATGGGTGCTAGTGCTAGTGTTATACCTTATGACCTATACAAAGAAATTATGCATGACATTGCACCTGTTGAGTTAGAAGATATTGATGTCACAATTAAACTTGCTAATAGAGATACTATTTCAGCACTGAGAATTGTTAGAGATGTTGAAGTCTTGTGTGGGAAAACTAAATATCTTGCTGATTTTCTTGTTCTTAGTTCCCCACAAGATAGCTTTTGTCCCATTATATTTGGTAGACCCTTCTTGAACACTGTTAATGCTAAGATAGACTGCGAAAAGAATGTTGTTACTATTGGCTTGGATGATATGACTCATGAATTTAATTTCTCTAAATTTAGTAAACAACACCGTGAAGAAGAATTGCCTAGTAAGGATGAAATTATTGGTCGTGCTTCTATTGCCGTACCTCCTAGTGATCCTTTAGAACAATATTTGCTAGACCATGAGAATGATATGTTTATGAATGAAAGAAGGGAAATAGATGAAGTATTCTTTAAACAGGAACCTATTCTGAAACACAATTAGCCTGTTGAAATCCTAGGGGATCCCCCTCCACCTAAGGGTGATCCCGTGTTTCAGCTTAAACCATTGCCTGATAATCTTATATATGCTTATCTTGATGAAAAAAGGATATATCATGTTATTATTAGTGCTAACCTTTCAAAGCACGAAGAAGAAAGATTATTGAAAACTCTGAAGAAGCACCGTGCTGCTATTGGATATACTCTTGATGATCTTAAGGGCATTAGTCCCACTCTATGTCAACATAAAATAAATTTGGAAGCAGATGCCAAACCAGTTCGTGATCCTCAACGACGTCTGAATCCTAAAATGAAAGAAGTGGTAAGAAAAGAAATACTAAAGCTTCTGGAGGCAGGTATAATTTATCCCGTTGCTGATAGTCAGTGGGTAAGTCCTGTTCATTGTGTCCCTAAGAAGGGAGGTATTACTGTGGTTCCTAATGATAAAGATGAATTGATTCCACAAAGAATTATTACAGGTTATAGGATGGTAATTGATTTCCGCAAATTAAATAAGGCTACTAAGAAAGATCATTACCCCTTACCTTTTATCGATCAATGCTAGAAAGATTATGCAAACATACACATTACTGCTTTCTAGATGGTTATTCTGGTTTCTCTCAAATACCTGTGTCAGCTAAAGATCAATCAAAGACTACTTTTACATGCCCTTTTGGTACTTTTGCTTATAGACGTATACCTTTCGAGATGCATGATGGCTATATTCTCTGACTTTTGTGAAAAGATTTGTGAGGTTTTCATGGACGACTTTTCCATCTATGGATCTTCTTTTGATGATTGCTTGAGCAATCTTGATCGAGTTTTGCAGAGATGTGAAGAAACTAATCTTGTCTTGAATTAGGAAAAGTGCCCCTTTATGGTTAATGAGGGTATTGCCTTAGGGCATAAAGTTTCTGAAAGTGGTATTGAAGTTGATAAAGCCAAGGTTGATGCTATTGAAAAGATGCCATGTCCCAAGGACATCAAAGGTATAAGAAGTTTCCTTGGTCACGCCGGATTTTATAGGAGGTTCATTAAGGACTTCTCAAAATTTCTCGGCCTCTGACTAATTTATTACAAAAAGATATACCATTTGTCTTTGATGATGATTGTGTAGAAGCATTTGAAATACTTAAGAAAGCATTAGTCTCTGCACCTATTGTTCAGCCACCTGATTGGAATTTACCCTTTGAAATTATGTGTGATGCTAGCGATTATGCTGTAGGTGCTGTTCTAGGGCAAAGAGTTGATAAGAAATTAAATGTTATCCATTATGCTAGTAAGACTCTAGACAATGCTCAAAGAAATTATGCTACTACTGAAAAAGAACTTTTAGCAGTTGTATTTGCTTGTGATAAGTTCAGACCTTATATTGTTGATTCTAAAGTAACTATCCACACTGATCATGCTGCTATTAAATATCTTATGGAGAAGAAAGATGCTAAACCTAGACTTATTAGATGGGTTCTCTTGCTACAAGAATTTGATTTGCATATTGTTGATAGAAAAGGAGCTGAGAACCCCGTTGCAGACAACTTATCTAGGTTAGAGAATGTTCTTGATGACCCACTACCTATTGATGATAGCTTTCCTGATGAACAATTAAATGTCATAAGTACTTCTCGTAGTACCCCTTGGTATGCTGATTATGCTAATTACATAGTTGCTAAATTTATACCACCTAGCTTCACATACCAACAAAAGAAAAAGTTCTTCTATGATTTGAGACATTACTTTTGGGATGACCCACATCTTTATAAAGAAGGAGTAGATGGTGTTATTAGACGTTGTGTACCTGAGCATGAACAGGAACAGATCCTACGCAAGTGCCACTCCGAAACTTATGGAGGACACCACGCGGAGATAGAACTGCACATAAGGTATTGCAATCCGGTTTTTATTGGCCTACTCTCTTCAAGGATGCCCGTAAGTTTGTCCTATCTTGTGATGAATGTCAAAGAATTGGTAATATTAGTAGACGTCAAGAAATGCCTATGAATTATTCACTTGTTATTGAACCATTTGATGTTTGGGGCTTTGATTATATGGGACCTTTTCCTGCCTCTAATGGATATACACATATTTTAGTTGTTGTTGATTACATTACTAAGTGGGTAGAAGCTATTCCAACTAGTAGTGCTGATCATAACACTTCTATTAAAATGCTTAAAGAAGTTATTTTTCCGTGGTTTGGAGTCCCTAGATATTTAATGACTGATGGTGGTTCACATTTTATTCATGGTGCTTTCCGTAAAATGCTTGCTAAATATGACGTCAATCATAGAATTGCATCTCCGTATCACCCACAGTCTAGTGGTCAAGTAGAATTGAGTAATAGAGAACTCAAATTAATTTTGCAAAAGACTGTCAATAGGTCTAGAAAGAATTGGTCCAAGAAACTTGATGATGCATTATGGGCCTATAGAACTGCATATAAAAATCCTATGGGTATGTCTCCGTATAAAATGGTATATGGAAAAGCATGTCACTTACCTCTCGAACTAGAACATAAGGCATATTGGGCTATTAAAGAGCTCAACTATGATTTACTTGCCGGTGAAAAGAGGTTATTTGATATTAGCTCACTTGATGAATGGAGAACCCAAGCTTATGAAAATGCCAAGTTGTTTAAAGAAAAAGTTAAAAGATGGCATGACAAAAGGATACAAAAGCGTGAGTTTAATGTAGGTGATTATGTATTGCTATACAACTCTTGTTTAAGATTTTTTGCAGGAAAACTTCTCTCTAAATGGGAAGGCCCCTATGTTATCGAGGAGGTCTATCGTTCCGGTGCCATAAAAATCAACAACTTCGAAGGCACAAATCCGAAGGTGGTAAACGGTCAAAGAATCAAACATTATATCTCAGGTAATCCCATAAATGTTGAAACCAATATTATTGAAACCGTAACCCCGGAGGAATACATAAGGGACACTTTCCGAACGTTTCAGACTCCGAAAAGGAATAGGTATGTGGTACGGTAAGTAAACCGACTCCAAAACAATTTTAAGGCAATATTTCTCCGTTTTGGAATATTTAGAAAAATAGAAAATTAAGTAGCAGTCCGGGAAGGACACGAGGGCCCCACGAGGGTGGAGGGCGCGCCCTACCCCCCTGGGCGGCCCCCCTACCTCGTGAGCACCTCGTGTGCCTTCCGGACTCCGTTTTCTTGCACGATACGTATTTTGGTCGGTAAAAATTCACTATATATTCTCCCGAAGGTTTTGACTCCCGTATCACGCAATTATCCTCTGTTTTTGTTTCGAGCTGTCCCGCTGCAGATTAGATCAACATGTCTTCCCAGGATTCGGAAGGAGAAAGCTATGTGGATGATTACTTAGCTAATCCTAAGGTCTATGGAGATGTGGAGCACGATGGTTGGACCACAAGGAAGAAGAGGACTATGAACCCAATGGGAAGGAGGAGACGAGCTCAGATGAAGATGAAGCCCCATTACCTCAACCTGGGGATATGCACGTGGAGTTCAAAAAGTCAAGTCTCCCTAATAGGGTAAAGAAACCAAAATTTGAGTTTATCCCTTTTCGTCTCTTGCAGGAAAATAAGCAGGACCTATGCAAAAAGATATTAACCCTGGAGTGGGAGATTGATGATCTGAGGGATCAAAATGCTCCTCAAGCGTAAATTAAGGGAGAAGTCTATGCCATCAACTAAGTCAACAACACCTCCACCTTCTTCACCAACCAAGGAGATATAATCACATGGGTATGGGCACTCCCCTTGGCAACAGCCAAGCTTGGGGGAGGTGCCCCGGTATCGTATCACAATCACAACTCCTATCTTTACCGTTTTCCTTAGTTCGATCCTATTAGTAGTATTTTGATCTAGTAGAATAAAGTTTATGGCATGATCTAGTTTTGAGTTTTGCCTTATGATCTCTCTATGTAATCGAGTCCGTGAGCTATATAATAAAGATTAGTGTTGAGTCAAGGGCTTGATTTTCTTGCTATGATCTTGGGTGAATAAAAGAAAAGAGAAAAAGAATAAGAAGAAACAAAAGTTCATATTGATCTTATTGATAGTAATGACTTCACATAGAAAGAGTGTGATGATTAAAAGTTGTTGGGAGTTGGCAGACATAGCTTTGGTCATCGTTGCAATTAATAGGAAGTAATAAGGAAAGAGAGGTTTCACATATAAATATACTATTATTGACATCTTTTATGATTGGGAGCACTCATCAAAATATGACATGCTAAAGAGTTGATGTTGGACAAGGAAGACAACGTAATGGGTTATGTTTTCTTATATCTGAGATAAAGTATGTTGTCATGGATCATCCAACATGTTGAGCTTGCCTTTCCCCCTCATGCTAGCCAAATTCTCAGCACCAAGTAGAGATACTACTTGTGCTTCCAAATACCCTTAAACCAGTTTTGCCATGAGAGTCCACCATATCTACCTATGGATTGAGTAAGATCCTTCAAGTAAGTTGTCATCGGTGCAAAGCAATAAAAATTGCTCTAAATATGTATGATTAGTGTGGGAGAAATAAGCTTTATACGATCTTGTGATGTGGAAGTAATAAAAGCGACGGACTGCATAATAAAGGTTCATATCACAAGGGGCAATATAAAGTGACGTTCTTTCGCATTAAGATTTTGTGCATCCAACCATAAAAGCGCATGGCAACCTCTGCTTCCCTCTGCGAAGGGCCTATCTTTTATTATTATCTTCTACCTTATGCAAGAGTCATGGTGATCTTCACCTTTCCTTTTTACATTTTATCCTTTGGCAAGCACAGTGTTTGGAAAGATCCTGATAGATATATCTAATTGGATGTAGGGGGCATGAGTTATTATTGTTGACATTACCCTCGAAGTAAAAAGGTTGTTGGGCGAAACTATAAGCCCCTATCTTTATCTGTGTCCGATTAAAACTCCGTAACCACAAGTATTGCGCGAGTGTTAGCAATTAAGAAGGACTAGATGATAGTTGAGTATGTGGACTTGCTTTTTAGCTCTGACATAGACTCTTTCTGATGTTATGATAAATTGCAATTGCTTCAATGACTGAGGTTATAGTTTGTTCGTTCTCAATAAGGTTTCTGATTCATACTTTTGCATTATGAATAGATCATCACTTGAACATAAGCAATCATATGACAATATCTATGTATGTTGTTGTTGTGAGAATAATCATGATGCCCTCATGTCCGTATTTTATTTTTATCGATGCCTCTACCTCTAAACATGGGGACATATTTATTGTTATCGGCTTTCGCTTGAGGACAAGCAAGGTCTAAGCTTGGGGGAGTTGATACGTCCATTTTGCATCATGCTTTTATATCGATATTTATTGCATTATGGGCTGTTATTTCACATTATGTCACAATACTTATGGCTATTCTCTCTTATTTTACAAGGTTTACATAAGGAGGGAGAATGTCGCAGCTAGATTCTGGGCTGGAAAAGGAGCAAATATTAGAGACCTATTGATAGAGGCAAAGGTGTCCCGATGTTTCGATGAGATGGTGGCTATCGTTTTCTGTGGGAGTCGACCTTGACGATCTGACTACGAACGTGCGAGACGTCGCGCCTTAGCAATCGCTAAACCAACTTCCGAGGGGTTATTGACCACGCCGGAGCACGATCAACCTGACCACGAGGGCCTGTTTCCTGCGAGCAAACGAAGAACAAGCGAGAAACTGAGATTGCAATCGCTAAACCAACTTCCGAGGGGTTATTGACCACGCCGGAGCACGATCAACCTGACCACGAGGGCCTGTTTCCTGCGAGCAAACGAAGAACAAGCAAGAAACTGAGATTGCAATCTGGATATTGCGAATATAAGATGAAAGCTTTATTGATCAAGGTGGGGTTCTGTGACGTCTTGGTCTGGTCGTTGGACACAAACGAAGTACGCGAAGTTGCAGCTATGGCGAACTTTTAATCTAAACAAAACCCAAAGTCTAAACGACGCCCTAAGGGCTGTATATATGGAGGAAGAGAGGGGAATTTCGTGGCCCTTGAGGGTGGGGTCCGAAACCAACCCTAACTCTTGTTTCCCCACACATACGGACTCTAAAAATAGCCTATACTTAAGTATTTCGAAATTACATGGGTCTGGCCCATTAATAAGGTGACGCAGCACCTAGAATAGCCTATGGACGAATATTATGAAGTGGCATCTTGTATATTTCGTCCATGGCTTCATGCACTCCTTATGGCGGCTTCAAAGTCCTGAAATCATCACTTGTAACTCTGTTCTTGATCCCCTTGCGCATGCCATCAACTCCATGCGTGTTCTTGCTCCAATGTTCATCCTTCTCCAAGCTAGGCCCTTCATTTGAAAGCAAAACAAATGTATCCAATTTAGGCAGCATCATAATCTCATGAACATTAGAATCATTACCAAGAAACGAAAGTACCTGGTAATTTAATTGGCGTGCGCGAGCTCTAGTAATTGGTCCAGCATATGTAACAGTAGGGGCTGTGGGTGTAACAATGGTATTGATGTCCTCATCATCCTCCCCTTCTTGAAATGAAGTCGTCCTCGACGGAAACTCATCGTCCTCACCCAAATAAGGCTTCAAATCTGCAATGTTAAAAGTGGGACTAACCCCAAAATCTGCAGGTAGCTCAAGTTTATATGCATTATCATTTATTTTCTCTAAAACCTTAAAAGGACCATCAGCACGTGGCATTAGCTTTGATTTGCGCAGATTAGGAAATCTATCTTTACGCAAATGTAACCAAACAAGATCTCCAGGTGCAAACACAACATGTTTTCTACCCTTATCTCCAGCAAGTTTATATTTAGCATTCATACGCTCAATGTTTTCCTTAGTTAACTCATGCATTTTTAAAATCAAATCAGAACGTTCTTTAGCATCAAAATTAACCTTCTCCGAAGATGGAAGAGGCAACAAATCAATAGGTGCACGAGGTAGGAAACCATACACAATTTCAAAAGGGCACATCTTAGTTGTAGAATGCAATGAACGATTATAAGCAAATTCAATATGAGGCAAGCATTCTTCCCACATTTTCTTGTTATTCTTCAAAACAGCCCTAAGCATAGTAGACAATGTTCTATTGACTACTTCAGTTTGTCCATCAGTTTGGGGGTGACAAGTAGTACTAAAAAGCAGCTTAGTCCCCAACTTAGCCCATAAACATCTCCAAAAGTGGCTAAGAAATTTAGTATCACGATCTGAAACAATAGTATTTGGCACACCATGTAAGCGAATAATTTCACGAAAGAACAAATCAGCAACATTAACAGCATCATCGCTTTTATGACATGGTATAAAATGTGCCATTTTCGAGAACCTATCCACGACAACAAATATACTATCCCTCCCCTTCTTTGTTCTAGGTAAACCTAAAACAAAGTCCATAGATATATCCTCCCAAGGAACACTAGGTACAGGCAAAGGCATATATAAACCATGAGGATTGAGTCGTGACTTAGCTCTTTGACATGTAGTGCAGCGAGCAACAAAACGCTCAACATCCCGTCTCATCTTTGGCCAAAAGAAATGTGTAGCAAGTATATCCTCCGTCTTCTTGACGCCAAAGTGTCCCATTAATCCTCCTCCATGCGCCTCCTGCAACAACAAAAGACGAACGGAGCTAGCTGGAATGCATAGCTTGTTAGCACGAAACACAAATCCATCGTTAAGAACGAACTTGTTCCAAGTTCTCCCTTCCTTACAATTCTGCAATACATCTTTAAATTCAGCATCAGTAACATATTGATCCTTGATGGTCTCCAAACCAAATATTTTAAAGTCAAGTTGTGAAAGCACAGTATAACGACGAGACAAGGCATCAGCAATAACATTTTCTTTACCCTTCTTGTGTTTAATCACATAAGGGAAAGTCTCAATGAATTCAACCCATTTAGCATGTCGACGGTTCAGTTTTGCTTGACTTTTAATGTGTTTCAAAGATTCATGATCAGAATGTATAACAAATTCCTTGGGCCATAAATAATGTTGCCATGTTTCTAAGGTCCGAACAAGAGCATATAATTCTTTATCATAAGTAGAATAGTTCAGACTAGGCCCACTCAATTTTTCAGAAAAATATGCAACAGGTTTTCCATCTTGTAATAACACACCTCCTAATCCAATTCCACTAGCATCACATCCAAGCTCAAAAGTCTTATTGAAATTAGGAAGTTGGAGTAAAGGAGCATGTGTTAACTTATCTTTCAATACCGTGAAGGCTTCTTCCTGTGCGGTACCCCAAACAAAAGGTACATCCTTCTTTGTAAGCTCGTTGAGAGGTGCAGCAATGGTGCTGAAATCTCTCACAAAACGCCTATAGAAACCAGCGAGGCCAAGGAAACTCCTCACTTGTGTGACCATTTTGGGCTGCGGCCAACTCTCAATAGCTTCAATCTTCGCTTTATCAACCTCAATTCCCTGTGGAGTAACAACATAGCCAAGAAAAGATACTCGGTCGGTGCAAAAGGTGCACTTTCCAAGGTTACCAAACAAACGTGCATCACGTAGAGCAATAAAAACAGCACGTAAATGTTCCAAATGTTCCTCCAAAGATTTGCTATAAATCAATATGTTCATCAAAGTAAACTACCACAAATCGTCCAATGAAAGCACGTAAAACTTCGTTCATTAACCTCATGAAAGTACTAGGTGCATTAGTTAACCCAAAAGGCATGACTAACCACTCATATAATCCAAACTTAGTTTTAAATGCTGTTTTCCATTCATCTCCCAATTTCATACGAATTTGATGGTATCCACTACGCAAATCAACTTTGGAGAATATTGTAGAGCCACTCAATTCATCAAGCATATCATCTAGCCTAGGAATAGGATGACGATAACAAATAGTAATATTATTAATGCCTCTACAATCAACGCACATACGCGACGTACCATCCTTTTTCGGCACTAAAATGATAGGAACAGCACAAGGACTAAGGGATTCGCGTATATAACCTTTGTCGAGCAGTTCTTGTACTTGACGCATAATCTCCTTCGTCTCCTCTGGATTGGTACGGTATGGTGCACGGTTGGGTAATGATGCACCGGGAATTAAGTCAATTTGATGCTCAATCCCTCGAATAGGTGGTAATCCCGGTGGCACGTCTTGTGGAAAGACGTCAGCGAACTCCTGCAAAATGTTAGTGACAGCAGGAGGCAAAGAGGAAGGCACGTCCTCGAATGAAAATAATGCCTCTTTGCACACAAAAGCATAGCAAACAGATTTGCTAAAATCTAGATCATCAATATCAGATTTGGTGGCAAGTAAACATGCACTTTTCAATTTAATTTCAGAAGCAACACTAGATTGTTTATTATTATTAGGCTGCATTTGTTGCTCAAATTCTTTTGCCACAATCTGATTTTCACTCTTAGTTTTCTCCTGTTTTGCTTTATTAGCTCTATTAATATCATCTTTCAAAATGGAATCAGGAGTCATAGGAAGCAAAGTAATATTTTTATCCTTATGAACAAGAGTATACTGATTGTTTCTACCATGGTGAATAGAATTTTTATCAAATTGCCATGGTCTACCAAGTAATAAGGAACATGCTTGCATAGGTACCACATCACAATCAACATAATCAGCATATGTAGAGATACTAAAATGCACACGAACAGTACGTGTTACCTTAACCTTGCCGCTGTTGTTGAACCATTGGATGTAGTAAGGATGTGGATGTGGTCTTGGTGGAGAGATAGCTTCTCCACCATCTGATGCTAGCCAAGTGTTGCGAGCGGGTCGTCCCGATCTTTCGATGAGATGATAACTATCGATTTGGTGGAGACGACATAGAGCGGGTTCCTGATGAGGATCTTCTCATGAAGAGTCATTTGTTGGAGTGTGAAGTCTCAAATTTAGATGGTCTTGAGTTTTCTCAGCGAGTATTAGATGGTAAGCCTGCCAACAGCTCAAAAAATGTTGAGTCAATAAATATTCATACTGTTAGCATCGTTCAGGAAGCCGATGTATGCGATTTGCAAATTCCTCTGTGAGAGAATGGATCTCCACGTGGTTCGTGGGAGTCACGATGTAATAACAGACCAGTCTCTATCATAGTCACTAGCGAGACTCATACCCACCATTCCTCAGTAACAATTATCAAATAACTAGACAACGCTTAGATGGGCATTCTCTCGCATAATGACCTCCACCCTTGCAACGTCGACAAATAATATCATGTGTTTGCCCTGTTGATGCCATGGATGAAGAAGAGCTCTTTGCAGGCCCAGAAGGTGTGCTCTTGGCAGATAGTGGTGATTGTGCCTGCTTTATTGTATCACGGTTGGAGGTGGCAGCCGACGGAGGCACCGGTGAAGCAGAACGTGTGGAAGTAGATGATGCACGTGGTGTCCATGAAGAAGGTCGACCTGCAGAAAAGTTAGTCCGCGCCAATGCCTGTCGATCCTGCACTTCACGTTCAGCTTTACAAGCAAGATGGAATAAACGAGTGATATTAGTATACTCCTTATACTCTAGAATCGTCTGAATCTCTCTATTTAATCCACCCATAAAACGTGCAAGCATAGCTTCATTCTCCTCAACAATACCACATCTAATCATGCCAGTTTGTAATTCCTGATAATATTCTTCTACAGAATTTTTTCCCTGTCTTAAGCGCTGCAATTTTTGAAGTAATTCACGTTGATAATATGGTGGAACCCAACGAGTACGCATAGCAGTTTTCAAAGCAGCCCAAGTAGCCGGAATAGGATATAATCTACAATGCTCAGACCACCAAACACATGCAAAACTAGTGAAAGCACAAACAGCAGCAGGAACACGTCTCTCCTCGGGATATTGTAAACATGTAAATCGTTGTTCAGTTTCTAACTCCCAAGTAAGATATATATCAGGAACATATCTACCCTCAAATGGTGGAATATTCAATTTTAGTTTAGGGAGATGGTCATGATCTCGTACCTGAGGGTGAGCCCTACCATTGCCATTATTTGCATGTGGACGACCTGATGGTTGCTGTGCTGGTGGTGGCACGTAGTTCTGATTTTGATCAACCTCATCCTCGTAATCGCCAGCAAAATCATCCTCCTCCGCATCAGCAGCAGGAGCCACAGAAGTAGCAACAGCAGCACCAACAGTTTGGCCAGGTGCAAGAGGGAGACGGCTCGCTCGGCGGAGGGCTGTTTCACGATGTGTAGGTAGTCGTCGTGTTGTTGTTGTAGAGGTGCGTTAGGTGCAGCCGGTGGTGGTGGTGGAAGACGCGCGAGCAATTCATTAAACCTGTCATCGAGCTTTGTTTCGAACGTCTTCTCCATGTCATCTATCTTCTCCATGGCCTCTTCAAATCTGTTTAGCACATCCTGCACCTGTCCATTCATCATTTGCTGAAATTTATCATGCAACTCCTGATTCGTCATGTTTCCCAGTCAGTCTCGTCGGCTTGTGATCCTGCCATGGTTAGCAACAATAGAAAACACACAAGAATATGATCCTACAGAATACTAACAAGAGGTGGTGGTGGCGGGTGTCACAAATCCGTCAAGCAAATCTCAAATTCTTACCAGTTCTTACCCAGCAGCAGGCGGTGATCGGCAACCGTTGTAGTCAAAACTCTCAAAAGCTTGGATAGAGCGATTGCCAGGGAGAGTCAAACGCACGACGTAGAGGTATGTGGAGCTGGGAAGGCTTATAGTATGGTAGCAAAAAGGGTCAGCAATAATCAATTCAGAGATGCAAAGTTGAATAAACGCTCAACGACGGTACTGTGCTGGTCCTAGGCTAGACCGTGCTAGAGACGCGAGCCTAGAACACTAACAAAATCACGGCGCTGCACGTAAATAAGGGAAAAGCACACTCTGGAACTTTTTTTTTTTCGCTTTTTTTTGCGCTCCTCTTTTTTTTTTGCGCTCCTCTTTTTTTTTTTTGCGCTCCTTTTTTTTTTTGCTCCTCTTTTTTTTTTGCGAAAAATTACTATAATGGCGAGTGTCTCAAAACTCTTCCCTCGTCAAACTGATAGGATGGGCACGAAATTTTTTTTCCACTTTTTTTTTTCGGAAATCAGGGCAGCGACGACGAAAAAGTGCGACAAAAAATCACTATGATGGCACGTGGCTCAAAAGACTCAGAAAAGCCTAAAAATAGGATAGGGAAAAAATATTTTTGCCCGTGAGAAATTTTGGCCTAAAAACTGCCCGGGGGTCTCCAGACTTTTTTTTTTTCCGAGACCTACGCAGGCAAGGAAACACGAATCGGAATTGAGATTGATCTCAAGAACAAACCTAATATGAGAAGAACTCGGATTGGTGGTGGATATATGGTTGTGGTATATGGCAGCGGTGGTGGTATATGGTAGCGGTGGTGGTATGTGGTATATGGATAAGGATTCAGAGCGGTGGCGGATAAGCAAAAGTGGTAGATGGGCGATGATGATGGTGCGGCGGCGGCGTGACAACTTATGACCAGAACTCGAAACTCTAAAAGACTAGACTCTAAGACCAGCAACTTGACACGACGATGCAACCGCAAATTCAACAAAGCAAAAACCCTAAAAAGATTATGCAAAGGCTTAGATTGGTTCGGATATGATGAACTAACCCTAATTTTTTGTGTGGCTTTTTCGTGGACTGTAGGTATGAAGAACAGACTCGATCTAATCTACGAAAAACTGTAAAATCTCACCGAGCAACCTGAAATCTGATACCACTTGATAGAGGCAAAGGTGTCCCGATGTTTCGATGAGATGGTGGCTATCGTTTTCTGTGGGAGTCGACCTTGACGATCCGACTACGAACGTGCGAGACGTCGCGCCTTAGCAATCGCTAAACCAACTTCCGAGGGGTTATTGACCACGCCGGAGCACGATCAACCTGACCACGAGGCCTGTTTCCTGCGAGCAAACGAAGAACAAGCAAGAAACTGAGATTGCAATCTGGATATTGCATATATAGATGAAAGCTTTATTGATCAAGGTGGGGTTCTGTGACGTCTTGGTCTGTCGTTGGACACAAACGAAGTACGCGAAGTTGCAGCTATGGCGAACTTTTAATCTAAACAAAACCCAAAGTCTAAACGACGCCCTAAGGGCTGTATATATGGAGGAAGAGAGGGGAATTTCGTGGCCCTTGAGGGTGGGGTCCGAAACCAACCCTAACTCTTGTTTCCCCACACATACGGACTCTAAAAATAGCCTATACTTAAGTATTTCGAAATTACATGGGCCTGGCCCATTAATAAGGTGACGCAGCACCTAGAATAGCCTATGGACGAATATTATGAAGTGGCATCTTGTATATTTCGTCCGTGGCTTCATGCACTCCTTATGGCGACTTCAAAGTCCTGAAATCATCACTTGTAACTCCGTTCTTGATCCCCTTGCGCATGCCATCAACTCCATGCGTGTTCTTGCTCCAATGTTCATCCTTCTCCAAGCTAGGCCCTTCATTTGAAAGCAAAACAAATGTATCCAATTTAGGCAGCATCATAATCTCATGAACATTAGAATCATTACCAAGAAACGAAAGTACCTGGTAATTTAATTGGCGTGCGCGAGCTCTAGTAATTGGTCCAGTATATGTAACAGTAGGGGCTGTGGGTGTAACAATGGTATTGATGTCCTCATCAAGAGGGTCAAGTAGTATACCATCCTCGAAGGGGTCAAGTGAGCACGTGTAAAGGAGAGGATTCACCTTTATGTATGTGAAGTAGATGTCGCACGTGTCACTTGCCGAATGAACTCTTGACATGGTGATGTCCATAGGATGCTCCGCATCATCCCCTCCCCCTTGCGAAAGATCCGACCTCGGATCGAAACCCAAATCACCATGGGAAAGAGATGGCGTCGCCGTGTAGTAGTGGTCGATCACCAAGTTCTCGTCATCTTGAAGCTTGAAATGGGCACTCTCCAATGTCGCACCGCCTCGTGATTCCTTCAAAAGGAGCAAGGAGAACAAACACTTGGAAAAACAAATGCGGTTAGCGTTAGTGCAAAACCAAGCATTCAAGAGGTGATTCACCCAGCAAGTGTTGTCATCAAGCATAGCATATGGTGTGACAAAGGATTGTGACATGGCATGTAAGCACATAAATTGAGCACAAAGAAGGACATCATGGAAACAAGCATGTGAATGTGAGGTAGTGATGCAAATATGTGTGACAAGAGAAGAAGCATCTACCTCAAGTTCATAGCAAGCATTCACAAATTGATCAATGTAAGGTCGATGGTAGGCATATGAATCATTCACAACACCAAGTAAAATGACAGTGTCTAAACACATGGGGCAAGTGCAAGACAATCCAAGCATAATGTGCATAGGGTGGAGTGAAGATATCGTGGCACTCAACACAATGGAAAGAGTAATTGTTCAACATGTGTGATGCAAACAAGTTAATCTTGGTAATTATGTCGTGCAAACTAGTGGAGCGAAGATGCAACACACTAGAGGAAATGATGGCAATCATGTCATGTGAGCAAATAGTGGGTATATGCGATGCACATGACATATCGCAAGCACGAACACAATGCAAGATCATAGTATCATCATATGCATGGGGCACAAAGCAAACATGGCAATAACAAGTGATATCTCTGCCAAGCTTGCAAATACACATACAAGTACTAGAATCAATCGTCATGTGTAATGCAAAGCATGGGTCACAAGTGCATGGCAAGGGCATAGTAATGAACATATCATGCAAAGTGAACATGGCAAGATGGGCATAGAATATGTAATGGACAATAACCCATAACCAAGTGAGGGCCCAGTAGAAGAAATGCGCGAAGTATTTGCGCGAAGAGAGCGGTGGGAAAGACACTCCATGGGATCCCAAGTCATCATTGCTCTCTAGAGCTCGTTTTGTCAACTCGTGGGATTGCGAGGTTGACAAGAATTCATGGGTACCTACACAAAAGAGACACAAACGAAAGAGATTGTGTGTGTGGTAAATGTACACATCATCCATCATGATGTGTATGTGAACGTGAGTGTTAGCACAAGATAAAGAATGCTCAAAGAAATTTGATGCATGGTATAAGAACATGTCATCCATCATGAAAGAATAGTTATGGTGTATGACACAATGGGGATGCAAATTTAGCATACAAGTATATGGCACATCAATAGCATGTTTATTCATGGGAAGCATATGGTGCACATAAGTATTGGGATCATGCAATGGATGGGAGTGATCAAAATCTCGTAAAATGTATGAGGAAACTATGGGGGTCTCCTCAAGAGCAATGTTGGAAACATCATATGGAGAAAATGGACAACATCCAAAACAATGCATATCCGTAGCTAGATGGTTATGGCATGGCATATGAGATAAATAATGCAAAGGTAGCATATCAATATCATCACAAGAAAAACAAATGCCAATAACCATGGGCTTGTCATCTATGCCATAAGTGCAAATTGGGTTAATCTTAATGGCATATGCATAGTCACTATGAAGAGATTGCAAATATGACATGTGGTCGATCTCATGCATAGCATATGACAAGTCAAGCGGATTGGCAAACATGATGTGACCGAGAGAATTAGCACAAGAAATCCTATGTAACATGGCATCACAACTAATAGACTCCACATGGCAATCATCATACTCATCGTAAATGGGTAAATCATCGCATGGGGAAGTCACACTAGCATGAAGCATGGAAATAGGGGGATCAACATCATGCAAGCAATCAATGTCATGATAGTCCACTAGTGGGACAAGAGCATCACCTTCACCTATGTTACCTTTGTCATTCCACTCAAGTGGTGTAGGTGAGGTGGTAAAGACCAAATGGTGGTCATCATCATCAACTTGATGGAACCATGTGGGGGGTGCATCATATTCCACCATGGCCATCGTCTTGTCCAAAGGTAGGACGTAGTCGTCGTGAATCGGCGCGCCATCATATATGGGACCTAGCACCAAATGAGAAGACACAATAGAGGTAGAGGTCAAGTTGTTAGTGTTGAAAGTGGCCTCACATGACCTATCAACTATCTCACTCTCTCTATGTGGTGGTTCACTCACTCCCTCAAAATAGGTGCACTCAAACTCACATATGGTGGAGTCACTCATCTCACTCAAGAGGTGGGGATTGTGGCTCTCCTCACATGGGAATAGTGGAAACACATCATATATGGGGCTAGTGGTGAAATCACTCTCACTCTCAATATGGTGGCTAAAGTCACTCAAGTCATCATACGTCGACGTGGCCGAAGGGAAAATCCCATGCTCAACCGTCTCGTAGTCGTCGTCGTGGATGAAGGCCGAAGATGGCACAACATCACTCTCGCCGTGGATGAAGGCCAAAGATGGCACATCATCACTCTCACCTCCTAATATGGAAGCATCATCCTTGCTCTCCATCTTGTCGCTCGCCTCCAAAGTATGTTCCTTGAAGGTCTCTGTAGTCTTACTCGTCACCGCACCGTCTTGAAAAAGAGTCAAAGGAGACTCGGCATCATCAATGCCACAAACATGGATGGCAGTGAAGTCGAATTTGGGAGCATCGTCTTGGAGCTCGTCGGGCTTGGACATCATAGTGGTACTAGCCTCATGCTCGTCGTGTTGGAGCTTGGTCTTCGAGAAGTGTGCTTGGGGTGGAGAAGCCTTGGCCTTCATGAGTTCTTGTTCCGCCTTGAGAGCACCAATGTAGTT
The DNA here is from genome assembly GCF_003073215.2 of Triticum urartu. Classification (NCBI taxonomy): domain Eukaryota; kingdom Viridiplantae; phylum Streptophyta; class Magnoliopsida; order Poales; family Poaceae; genus Triticum; species Triticum urartu. The sequence goes on along the minus strand of NC_053025.1, from coordinate 231,478,677 downwards.
GTCGTCGAGGGACTTGTAGTTCTTGAGGAAGATAGGCTTGGAGATGTCGTTGTTCAATCCCATCATGAAGTGGAACTTCATTGACGTGGGGTCGTCCACGCCGGCACGTCGCAAGGCATGCTTCATCTCCTTGAAGTACTCGTCGATGGACTTGGATCCTTGGATGGTGTTCTCCAATTGACGTAGAAGTTGTTCAGTGTAGGTTGGAGGCACGAACTCTCGCCGCATAGCTTTCTTCGTCTTGGGCCAACTCATGTCGTAGCTCTCCGAAGGTGTGTGAAGCCACCATGTGGACGCGTAGTCGTGGAAGTTTCTTGAGGCGCACTTCACTTGATCTTTGGGAGGGACTTTATGTAGCTTGAGGTAGTCGTCCATCAAACGCTCCCACTCAAGATACTCCTCGGGTTCTAGAGTCCCATAGAAAGGAATCTCGTGGTTGGTGTCGAGGTCGTAGTAGCTCGAGGGAGTAGTGGACTTGAGCTCGTGGAGTAGGCGAAGATGTCGTACGTCCAAAGGCAAAGATGCCCTGAAGTCACTTGGTGAAGATGCCAAAGGTGTTGAAGAAGCCGTAGCCTTGTAGTCGATGTTGCTGTACTGTATGGCCCGTGCGCACGGGGGTGCTGGAGGCCGTGTGCATGGGGTGCCGTGTGCACGGGGGTCGAGGGCCCGTGTGCACGGGGGTGGCAGATAAGCCAACTCCCGTCTAGTAGGTCGCTCTTCATGGTCTTGTCGATGTCGATGCTTGTGTGTAATTGCGGGAGATGGTAGAACGGAAGTCTTTGCACTTGAGCGTCTTCTCGAAGATAAGGAAGACCGCTAGCGGTTCTTGATGAGGGCCTTGAGCTCCTCCATTTGCTTGTCCATCTTGGCGTTGATGACGTTCGTCATAGCATCAAACTCGTCGTCGTGGTTGTAGACCGGAGATGATGTGCTTTGCCTATCCATCACAAGACTCGAGCAAAGGTGAGTAGGAAATGAGATAAACAATACCAAGCTACCTTTTCCCAAAGTTGAGGATGTATCTCGTATCACTCAATGTGAGATGAAAGAATAGTGGATTTGGTACCGGACTTGTTCACTCACACCTACAAGTAAAAGCTTATCGAGTGGCTTGGTTAGGACAAGTGGCACAAATTTCATGCAAATTGAAGTCCAAGATATTGTAAATGTTGAAATAAATCCAAAGGCCTCAAAATGCAAAGCAAGTGATCACCAATATAGAGGATGGCAATAAAGAAACACACACGGTGGGATAATGGGGCTTGTGCAACTATAGGGATGAGCAATACAAAATTGCCTAATGAAGACGAAGCTCGTGTTGCACAAACACTAGGAGAGCACAAGCTTGATTGCACACTTGGGCACGATTCATTACTTGGCACCAACCTATATGCATGCAAGCTAATGTTTCCTATTCCATGTATCCTCATGCACAAGTATCTCTTTTCATGCTCAACTCTTTGCTTATAAGCTTATGATCATTCTCTTTCTTGCTTAAAAGCTTTTTTCTCTCTCTTCCTCTCCACTTTTCTTATTGAGCCTCAACCACACATATGAGATAGGTATCACAAGATATGCACGGGAGCAAGAAATTGCACTATATGATATGTCCAATGATGCAATAATATGATATCGTATCACTATGGTGCACAAGTTTTCGCGAAGCCCGGCAATACTCGGATAGCTAGTCTCAATAGGTATGAAGGTATACGCAAAGATAGTGGGGCTATCAAGATGTAATGGCAAGGAAGGAAAAGTTTATGACAGAATGGATACCTTCATCACACTTAACCTTTCACGAAGTCGGTGGGTAACCGGCCTTGCTTCCGGTTGAAGATGGTCTCAAAGGATGGATGGTCGTCGTCAATGTGGAAGCTCGTGGTGGATGTAGTCGATGGACCGATACAAGTCACCGGTGGTGGATGAATATGTAACCGTCCCTAAGTATCCGAAACACCTTAGGAGACTCAAATCACAACTCAACTGACCACAAATGCAATAAGAACCAAAATGGGTTAGTTTGCGGACGTTTTATGAGGTGGTGCGGAAGTTATGGCGTAGGGCGTATGCAAAAGATGCAAAAATGGGCAAAATTTGATGGAGTCAAATGGTGGTAAAACCAAGATGAGCAGCTCAGGCACATCGCTAGCTTTTCAACGAGCCAAAGAACACCCAAATCGGAGTTCGGGGGTGGAAGTTATGAGCAAAAACGTGAAATGCTCGCGGCTGCTGTAGGGGGGGCCGTGCGCACGGGGTCCAGGGCCCGTGGACACGGGGTCCCGTGCGCACGGTACACGTACCGAGGACACGGGGTCACCAGAGACTTCGCGGCGGCCCGTGGGCACGGGGTGGGGAGCCCGTGGGCACGGGGTAGGTGGAAAATTCGCGATTTTCTTGTCAAATTCGATGGGGGAAAGAAAAATTGGGGTATGGGGACGCAATAGGAGTTAGATCTACTTGCTAGACACCAGATCCACGGATCAAAATCAACAAAAACTCACAAGAAACTTCAAATCACAAAAAAATTGTTATGGCTCTTTTTGTGGGGAATTTTCGAAATTGGGCAAGAACAAGCAAAATTAGGCTAGAAAAACAAAGAGGGGGCTCCAATTTCGTGATCAACCATGGCTCATGATACCAAATGATATAGGGTGGAACCCTAAGTGGAGATCTTTCACGAATTGGAGGGGGAATCACCAAGAACAAGATGAACACAAGAGGGAAAACAAGAGGAACACTCAAGAACAAGTCCAATCACACATCCACTAGACAATCAAACACACAAGATCCACAAGGTACATGAACAATCAAAGGGAAATAAGATACAAGGTAGAGTTCATCCCAAATCCTATGAAGGAGATGAGGGCTTGATGATCTAGATAGATCCTTCCCTCAAGGGGGTCTTCATCTACTAGGGATCTTCTCCAATGGAGGCCTTGAACTCCAATGGAGTGTCTCTCTCTCAAGAGGAATCCCACAAGGGGAGATACATGAGCTAAGCTCTAGTGTTTAGATCTATTCTTAGCTAAGTCTAAATGGAGGAGATGAAGGAGTATATATAGGTCCAAGGGATGAAGGGGTAAACAGGGGCGAAATGGGGATTACATGGGCAAAGCCCGCAGCAACACACAGGGGGCCCCGTGCGCACGGGCTAAGTGGAGCCCGTGCGCACAGGGTATCCAGAGACCTGACGCAAGGGCCCGTGCGCACGGGGTCTTCAGGACCGCCAGCCTGGGAGGCCCGTGGGCACGGGGTCGGAAGGGCCCGTGCGCACGGGGTTGCCTGGGAGCTGCTGCCTTCTTCTTGGCGCTTCCTTCTCCGCTTCCAGTGTTCCCTCTTGGATGGTGTAGATGTTCTCTTCTTCTTGGACTCCTCGATGAATGTGTAGCTCCGCTCACACCTATGTATGCATACGAGAGAGTGATCAAGTAGTATACCATCCTCGAGAGGTACAAGTGGACACGTGTAAAGGAGATGATTCACCTTTGTATGTATGAAGTAGATGTGGCACGTGTCACTTGCCAAATGGACTCTTGACATGGTGATGTCCATAGGATGCTCCGCATCACTTGGTGCCGTCTCCAGAGGCCTCAGATCTTCTTCCCGTCTCTGACAGTCACACCAGCATCCCATCCTCCATGTCTAACCCTATGATGCTGAGGTTGACAGGCTACGCCAAAGAGGTTGTACACTCGTCGCATCACTTTGTTACTCTACATTCTTGTCGATCCCCCAGGGATACTTTGGTTCAAAGCTGTTGCAAATCTAGAAAGAAATGAATTGTGGTCACAAAGTTAACAGGGAGGAAACTAAATGCTCTTTTGAAACACAATTTGAATCGGTTTAGCAAGATAGCCATTATATGATATTCATGCGGACCAAATAAGCTCACAAAATATTTCGAGGGCAGGCTTCAGCCTGTTGAACACTACCTACTAGAATCGCCACTGGTTCATAGAAAAAGTGAAGGAAAACATAGGAATTGGAAACTTTACTATGGTACTACTATTCGTGCATTTGGTTAGAAGGAATGGTGCAAAGCAAAATTAGAGGATTTTTCCCCTTGGTGTCTCTTTCAAAGAAAAAACGTATGAATTTTAATATCCACTTGGATGCCCTTTTCAAATTAATATGCATGAAGAACAGCACTAAGTGCATTACTAGCATAATAAGATTCTTATTTTACATTTTCATGTGGTTTGACTTCAATTTGACCATATTTCTCCATTCATATGTTCTTCCAATCCATGTGAACCAAACACCCGGGTTGACAGAAATCCTGTGTTTGCAAATGCTCTATTTTGCACGTGCATTTCTATCCTATTCCTGTGTTTTTCCTGTCCCTGCATTTTTAGAATCCTCCAATTCTAAGGAGACCTTACAGATTTACTTCATTTTCAGATAGGTGTCAAAGAAAACTCTATGTGTTTTGTCCCGCTCCTGCCGTGCCATCATCCACCCCACCTGAGGTGCACCATCCGCGGAAGCATTCACTGCAGCAGAGATCCCCCCTGTAGACCTTCTTTTGTCGTCTCAAATCATCTTCCCGTTGCCGGCAGCCACGCCAACTGCATTACCATCATCAACTGAGAAGATGAACCTGAGGACTACATAGTTCCGGAAGAGAGGTCGCACTATATCGATTATTATTACCTGCTACTTTATCGTCCTGTTCACCTCTGAGACTCCGAGTCAGGTCCAAACTAATTTTCAAACTTCAGTTTTAAAATGCCTGTGGGGCACATATTGAGGCAGCAATGAATAGTATTTGTCTAGTATCATGGTTCATCTCGGGTCTTCTATGTTGTTCATGTTGGGTGGGCAACAAACAGCAGATGATCCATCGTCTATCTTTGTAAACTAAAGCTATTATCTACTTCCTATCATTAGTTTTGGATCTATCCACTCATTTGCTACCATCAGTCTTGATTTCTGCATGCACCCGTTAGGCCTTACATAATCTAAGTATGTTTTTTTGTTATGCATGTCAGTTATTGTACACAATCGTACTGAACATGTAGAGAAAAAAGAGAAGACCATTGCGTGGGAATATAATGTCATGCAGACACCACTCCATGGTGGGCGAAGTGGGGCCCCCCTCCCCCCATTCTAGATTGTATTCTAGAGGACTATAACTGTTCAGATAGAGGTGTAGAGGGAGCCGACCACTCCTATTGACCCCCTGAGGTGTTTGCTCTAACGTGCCATGCTGATGTTGGTCATATCATGCATATGGCGCCTCACATTGCTTACTTTATAAATCTTATATGTCATCAGCTTAGTTTAGATTTGCTTTCTGTGAATGCCACCTATTTGGTTTCTATATCATATATGTGAATTATGCAATGCCATCTTCTTTAGCCAGGAAAGATATACATGAATCGTGCAATGCCATCCTATTTAACATGTCACCGTATATGTGAATTGTATCGTGCCATACTATTTTTTTCCATAATGTATTCCATTTGTCGACAATGTTTGCACATTCATCTACTCTTCCTGTGCATCAGCCATTTGAGTCGGTCATGGGAAAATCTGGAGTGAAAACAAGGTCTTCTGAGTAGTCAGTGCTACCTGTTGATGCAGATTACTTGCTGGTTACAGATAGCTCCGCAGAGGACGATTCAAAGACAGATGACCTATCGATATAGGTGTATGCTCTAATTTGACAGGGTTATATTGCTCATGCATATGGTGTCTGATGAGGAAGGCTATTCTAAGTGCTTACCATTGTTACACCCACAGCCCCTACTGTTACATATACTGGACCAATTACTAGAGCTCGCGCACGCCAATTAAATTACCAGGTACTTTTGTTTCTTGGTAATGATTCTAATGTTCATGAGATTATGATGCTGCCTAAATTGGATACATTTGTTTTGCTTTCAAATGAAGGGCCTAGCTTGGAGAAGGATGAACATTGGAGCAAGAACACGCATGGAGTTGATGGCATGCGCAAGGGGATCAAGAACGGAGTTACAAGTGATGATTTCAGGACTTTGAAGCCGCCATAAGGAGTGCATGAAGCCATGGACGAAATATACAAGATGCCACTTCATAATATTCGTCCATAGGCTATTCTAGGTGCTGCGTCACCTTATTAATGGGCCAGGCCCATGTAATTTCGAAATACTTAAGTATAGGCTATTTTTAGAGTCCGTATGTGTGGGGAAACAAGAGTTAGGGTTGGTTTCGGACCCCACCCTCAAGGGCCACGAAATTCCCCTCTCTTCCTCCATATATACAGCCCTTAGGGCGTCGTTTAGACTTTGGGTTTTGTTTAGATTAAAAGTTCGCCATAGCTGCAACTTCTCGTACTTCGTTTGTGTCCAACGACCAGACCAAGACGTCACAGAACCCCACCTTGTCAATAAAGCTTTCATCTTATATTCGCAATATCCCGATTGCAATCTCAGTTTCTTGCTTGTTCTTCGTTTGCTCGCAGGAAACAGACCCTCGTGGTCAGGTTGATCGTGCTCCGGCGTGGTCAATAACCCTCGGAAGTTGGTTTAGCGATTGCTAAGGCGCGACGTCTCGCACGTTCGTAGTCGGATCGTCAAGGTCGACTCCCACAGAAAACGATAGCCACCATCTCATCGAAACATCGGGACACCTTAGCCTCTATCAAGTGGTATCAGATTTCCAGATTGCTCGGTGAGATTACAGTTTTTCGTAGATTAGATCGAGTCTGTTCTTCATACCTACAGTCCACGAAAAAGCCACAAAAAAAAATTAGGGTTAGTTCATCATATCCGAACCAATCTGAGCCTTTGCATAATCTTTTTAGGGTTTTTGCTTTGTTGAATTTGCGGTTGCATCGTCGTGTCAAGTTGCTGGTCTTAGAGTCTAGTCTTTTAGAGTTTCGAGTTCTGGTCACAAGTTGTCACGCCGCCGCCGCACCATCATCATCGCCCATCTACCACTTTTGCTTATCCGCCACCGCTCTGAATCCATATCCATATACCACCACCAATCCGTATCCATATACCACCATCAATCTCTATCCATATACCACCACCGCTACCATATACCACCACCGCTGCCATATACCACCACCATATATCCACCACCAATCCGAGTTCTTCTCATATTAGGTTTGTTTTTGAGATCAATCTCAATTCCGATTCGTGTTTCCTTGCCTGCGTAGGTCTCGGAAAAAAAAAAGTCTGGAGACCCCCGGGCAGTTTTTAGGCCAAAATTTTCACGGGCAAAAATATTTTTTCCCTATCCTATTTTTAGGCTTTTCTGAGTCTTTTGAGCCACGTGCCATCATAGTGATTTTTTGTCGCACTTTTTCGTCGTCGCTGCCCTGATTTCCGAAAAAAAAAAGTGAAAAAAAAAATTTCGTGCCCATCCTATCAGTTTGACGAGGGAAGAGTTTTGAGACACTCGCCATTATAGTAATTTTTCGCAAAAAAAAAGAGGAGCGCAAAAAAAAAGAGCGAAAAAAAAAGTTCCAGAGTGTGCTTTTCCCTTATTTACGTGCAGCGCCGTGATTTTGTTAGTGTTCTAGGCTCGCGTCTCTAGCACGGTCTAGCCTAGGACCAGCACAGTACCGTCGTTGAGCGTTTATTCAACTTTGCATCTCTGAATTGATTATTGCTGACCCTTTTTGCTACCATACTATAAGCCTTCCCAGCTCCACATACCTCTACGTCGTGCGTTTGACTCTCCCTGGCAATCGCTCTATCCAAGCTTTTGAGAGTTTTGACTACAACGGTTGCCGATCACCGCCTGCTGCTGGGTAAGAACTGGTAAGAATTTGAGATTTGCTTGACGGATTTGTGACACCCGCCACCACCACCTCTTGTTAGTATTCTGTAGGATCATATTCTTGTGTGTTTTCTATTGTTGCTAACCATGGCAGGATCACAAGCCGACGAGACTGACTGGGAGAACATGACGAATCAGGAGTTGCATGATAAATTTCAGCAAATGATGAATGGACAGGTGCAGGATGTGCTAAACAGATTTGAAGAGGCCATGGAGAAGATAGATGACATGGAGAAGACGTTCGAAACAAAGCTCGATAACAGGTTTAATGAATTGCTCGCGCGTCTTCCACCACCACCACCGGCTGCACCTAACGCACCTCTACAACAACAACAACGACGACTACCTACACATCGTGAAACAGCCCTCCGCCGAGCGAGCCGTCTCCCTCTTGCACCTGGCCAAACTGTTGGTGCTGCTGTTGCTACTTCTGTGGCTCCTGCTGCTGATGCGGAGGAGGATGATTTTGCTGGCGATTACGAGGATGAGGTTGATCAAAATCAGAACTACGTGCCACCACCAGCACAGCAACCATCAGGTCGTCCACATGCAAATAATGGCAATGGTAGGGCTCACCCTCAGGTACGAGATCATGACCATCTCCCTAAACTAAAATTGAATATTCCACCATTTGAGGGTAGATATGTTCCTGATATATATCTTACTTGGGAGTTAGAAACTGAACAACGATTTACATGTTTACAATATCCCGAGGAGAGACGTGTTCCTGCTGCTGTTTGTGCATTCACTAGTTTTGCATGTGTTTGGTGGTCTGAGCATTGTAGATTATATCCCATTCCTGCTACTTGGGCTGCTTTGAAAACTGCTATGCGTACTCGTTGGGTTCCACCATATTATCAACGTGAATTACTTCAAAAATTGCAGCGCTTAAGACAGGGAAAAAATTCTGTAGAAGAATATTATCAGGAATTACAAACTGGCATGATTAGATGTGGTATTGTTGAGGAGAATGAAGCTATGCTTGCACGTTTTATGGGTGGATTAAATAGAGAGATTCAGACGATTCTAGAGTATAAGGAGTATACTAATATCACTCGTTTATTCCATCTTGCTTGTAAAGCTGAACGTGAAGTGCAGGATCGACAGGCATTGGCGCGGACTAACTTTTCTGCAGGTCGACCTTCTTCATGGACACCACGTGCATCATCTACTTCCACACGTTCTGCTACACCGGCGCCTCCGTCGGCTGCCACCTCCAACCGTGATACAATAAAGCAGGCACAATCACCACTATCTGCCAAGAGCACACCTTCTGGGCCTGCAAAGAGCTCTTCTTCATCCATGGCATCAACAGGGCAAACACATGATATTATTTGTCGACGTTGCAAGGGTGGAGGTCATTATGCGAGAGAATGCCCATCTAAGCGTGTGATGATTGTTACTGAGGATGGTGGGTATGAGTCCGCTAGTGACTATGATGAGGAGACTTTGGCTCTTATTACACGTGACGAACACGGTGGAGACGATTCTGATCATGAGACGCAATACATGGCTCCTGAAGATGCTGACAGGTATGAATGTTTAGTTGCTCAACGTGTTTTGAGTGTGCAGGTTACACAAGCTGAGCAAAATCAGAGGCATAATTTGTTCCATACAAAGGGAGTTGTGAAGGAACGTTCTGTTCGCGTGATCATAGATGGAGGGAGTTGCAACAACTTGGCTAGCATCGAGATGGTGGAGAAGCTATCTCTCACCACAAGACCACATCCACATCCTTACTACATCCAATGGTTCAACAACAGCGGCAAGGTTAAGGTAACACGTACTGTTCGTGTGCATTTTAGTATCTCTACATATGCTGATTATGTTGATTGTGATGTGGTACCATGCAAGCATGTTCCTTATTACTTGGTAGACCATGGCAATTTGATAAAAATTCTATTCACCATGGTAGAAACAATCAGTATACTCTTGTTCATAAGGATAAAAATATTACTTTGCTTCCTATGACTCCTGATTCCATTTTGAAAGATGATATTAATAGAGCTAATAAAGCAAAACAGGAGAAAACTAAGAGTGAAAATCAGATTGTGGCAAAAGAATTTGAGCAACAAATGCAGCCTAATAATAATAAACAATCTAGTGTTGCTTCTGAAATTAAATTGAAAAGTGCATGTTTACTTGCCACCAAATCTGATATTGATGATCTAGATTTTAGCAAATCTGTTTGCTATGCTTTTGTGTGCAAAGAGGCATTATTTTCATTCGAGGACGTGCCTTCCTCTTTGCCTCCTGCTGTCACTAACATTTTGCAGGAGTTCGCCGACGTCTTTCCACAAGACGTGCCACCGGGATTACCACCTATTCGCGGGATTGAGCATCAAATTGACTTAATTCCCGGTGCATCATTACCCAACCGGGCACCATACCGTACCAATCCAGAGGAGACGAAGGAGATTATGCGTCAAGTACAAGAACTGCTCGACAAAGGTTATATACGCGAATCCCTTAGTCCTTGTGCTGTTCCTATCATTTTAGTGCCGAAAAAGGATGGTACGTCGCGTATGTGCGTTGATTGTAGAGGCATTAATAATATTACTATTCGTTATCGTCATCCTATTCCTAGGCTAGATGATATGCTTGATGAATTGAGTGGCTCTACAATATTCTCCAAAGTTGATTTGCGTAGTGGTTACCATCAAATTCGTATGAAATTGGGAGATGAATGGAAAACAGCATTTAAAACTAAGTTTGGATTATATGAGTGGTTAGTCATGCCTTTTGGGTTAACTAATGCACCTAGTACTTTCATGAGGTTAATGAACGAAGTTTTACGTGCTTTCATTGGACGATTTGTGGTAGTTTACTTTGATGACATATTGATTTATAGCAAATCTTTGGAGGAACATTTGGAACATTTACGTGCTGTTTTTATTGCTCTACGTGATGCACGTTTGTTTGGTAACCTTGGAAAGTGCACCTTTTGCACCGACCGAGTATCTTTTCTTGGCTATGTTGTTACTCCACAGGGAATTGAAGTTGATAAAGCCAAGATTGAAGCTATTGAGAGTTGGCCGCAGCCCAAAACGGTCACACAAGTGAGGAGTTTCCTTGGCCTCGCTGGTTTCTATAGGCGTTTTGTGAGAGATTTCAGCACCATTGCTGCACCTCTCAACGAGCTTACAAAGAAGGATGTACCTTTTGTTTGGGGTACCGCACAGGAAGAAGCCTTCACGGTATTGAAAGATAAGTTGACACATGCTCCTTTACTCCAACTTCCTAATTTCAATAAGACTTTTGAGCTTGAATGTGATGCTAGTGGAATTGGATTAGGAGGTGTGTTATTACAAGATGGAAAACCTGTTGCATACTTTTCTGAAAAATTGAGTGGGCCTAGTCTGAACTATTCTACTTATGATAAAGAATTATATGCTCTTGTTCGGACCTTAGAAACATGGCAACATTATTTATGGCCCAAGGAATTTGTTATACATTCTGATCATGAATCTTTGAAACACATTAAAAGTCAAGCAAAACTGAACCGTCGACATGCTAAATGGGTTGAATTCATTGAGACTTTCCCTTATGTGATTAAACACAAGAAGGGTAAAGAAAATGTTATTGCTGATGCCTTGTCTCGTCGTTATACTATGCTTTCACAACTTGACTTTAAAATATTTGGTTTGGAGACCATCAAGGATCAATATGTTAATGATGCTGAATTTAAAGATGTATTGCAGAATTGTAAGGAAGGGAGAACTTGGAACAAGTTCGTTCTTAACGATGGATTTGTGTTTCGTGCTAACAAGCTATGCATTCCAGCTAGCTCCGTTCGTCTTTTGTTGTTGCAGGAGGCGCATGGAGGAGGATTAATGGGACACTTTGGCGTCAAGAAGACGGAGGATATACTTGCTACACATTTCTTTTGGCCAAAGATGAGACGGGATGTTGAGCGTTTTGTTGCTCGCTGCACTACATGTCAAAGAGCTAAGTCACGACTCAATCCTCATGGTTTATATATGCCTTTGCCTGTACCTAGTGTTCCTTGGGAGGATATATCTATGGACTTTGTTTTAGGTTTACCTAGAACAAAGAAGGGGAGGGATAGCATATTTGTTGTCGTGGATAGGTTCTCGAAAATGGCACACTTTATACCATGTCATAAAAGCGATGATGCTGTTAATGTTGCTGATTTGTTCTTTCGTGAAATTATTCGCTTACATGGTGTGCCAAATACTATTGTTTCAGATCGTGATACTAAATTTCTTAGCCACTTTTGGAGATGTTTATGGGCTAAGTTGGGGACTAAGCTGCTTTTTAGTACTACTTGTCACCCCCAAACTGATGGACAAACTGAAGTAGTCAATAGAACATTGTCTACTATGCTTAGGGCTGTTTTGAAGAATAACAAGAAAATGTGGGAAGAATGCTTGCCTCATATTGAATTTGCTTATAATCGTTCATTGCATTCTACTACTAAGATGTGCCCTTTTGAAATTGTGTATGGTTTCCTACCTCGTGCACCTATTGATTTGTTGCCTCTTCCATCTTCGGAGAAGGTTAATTTTGATGCTAAAGAACGTTCTGAATTGATTTTAAAAATGCATGAGTTAACTAAGGAAAACATTGAGCGTATGAATGCTAAATATAAACTTGCTGGAGATAAGGGTAGAAAACATGTTGTGTTTGCACCTGGAGATCTTGTTTGGTTACATTTGCGTAAAGATAGATTTCCTAATCTGCGCAAATCAAAGCTAATGCCACGTGCTGATGGTCCTTTTAAGGTTTTAGAGAAAATAAATGATAATGCATATAAACTTGAGCTACCTGCAGATTTTGGGGTTAGTCCCACTTTTAACATTGCAGATTTGAAGCCTTATTTGGGTGAGGAAGATGAGCTTCCGTCGAGGACGACTTCATTTCAAGAAGGGGAGGAGTGATGAGGACATCAATACCATTGTTACACCCACAGCCCCTACTGTTACATATACTGGACCAATTACTAGAGCTCGCGCACGCCAATTAAATTACCAGGTACTTTCGTTTCTTGGTAATGATTCTAATGTTCATGAGATTATGATGCTGCCTAAATTGGATACATTTGTTTTGCTTTCAAATGAAGGGCCTAGCTTGGAGAAGGATGAACATTGGAGCAAGAACACGCATGAAATTGATGGCATGCGCAAGGGGATCAAGAACGGAGTTACAAGTGATGATTTCAGGACTTTGAAGCCGCCATAAGGAGTGCATGAAGCCATGGACGAAATATACAAGATGCCACTTCATAATATTCGTCCATAGGCTATTCTAGGTGCTGCGTCACCTTATTAATGGGCCAGGCCCATGTAATTTCGAAATACTTAAGTATAGGCTATTTTTAGAGTCCGTATGTGTGGGGAAACAAGAGTTAGGGTTGGTTTCGGACCCCACCCTCAAGGGCCACGAAATTCCCCTCTCTTCCTCCATATATACAGCCCTTAGGGCGTCGTTTAGACTTTGGGTTTTGTTTAGATTAAAAGTTCGCCATAGCTGCAACTTCGCGTACTTCGTTTGTGTCCAACGACCAGACCAAGACGTCACAGAACCCCACCTTGATCAATAAAGCTTTCATCTTATATTCGCAATATCCAGATTGCAATCTCAGTTTCTTGCTTGTTCTTCGTTTGCTCGCAGGAAACAGGCCCTCGTGGTCAGGTTGATCGTGCTCCGGCGTGGTCAATAACCCCTCGGAAGTTGGTTTAGCGATTGCTAAGGCGCGACGTCTCGCACGTTCGTAGTCGGATCGTCAAGGTCGACTCCCACAGAAAACGATAGCCACCATCTCATCGAAACATCGGGACACCTTTGCCTCTATCACCTGAGGTGTATGCTATAACTTGCAATGTTTATATTTCTCATATCATGCATATGGTGTCTTGCATTGCTTAGTTTAGACATCATATACACAATATTCAATACCATCTGCTTAGTTTAGAGATATACATGCGAGTGCCAGCTACTTAGTATTTGAATCAATTATTGAATTATATCATGCGATCCTATATACTTAGACAACATGTATGTGAATTATTTCATCCCAACCTATTTTAGAAAGACACCATATAGTTATGTCATATCATCCTGTTTAGATACTCATCATATGTTGAATTATGCCATTATATCATGTTAAGTTATCCATCATATATCTAAAACTGTGTCATGCTATCCTGTTTAGTTAGCCATCATATATGTGAAATTGTGTCATGTTGTCCTGTTTGGTTAGACAACATATATGTGAATTTCTGCTCATTCAATTTCTTTTGTTGTTTATCACCCATTTGAATTGGAGGAGGTGATGGAAGTATCTAAGGGAGTAAAACCCCATTCTTCACAAAAGATTATGCTACCCGTTGATGCAGATAGAACCATGGTTGGACTGGCCCACGAACTAGCCTCACCACACAGAATCGAGACTCTTCCATATTGTACGCCTACACCGGTGGACATAGAACCAGCTACACCCCATCTAACCCCAATCCCAGCAGATAGTAACCCACTTCTAGTTGACACAGCACCATGTCCACGACAGAGTACCCCCACACGAGTTGTTTGTGAAGCAACTGCAGTGCTGAAAGCACAAAGACCACCACAGTGAACCCAAACTCCACATTTAAAGCAAAAGAGCAACTGTTCTTAGGTCAGATACCGTAGCTATGGTCCATACTCCTTCTATCTTGCGTCACTGCATTTACTCATACCAACTAATTTTGAATTTGAAGGATCTAATTGAAACTCCAATGGCGCAACAGGTATGTTTTAAACCTATTTCTTTAACTGGATTGTTGTTCTAACTTCTTGCTCTATGTTGATTTCAGTTTCAGTTGTATAAACAGTTATGTTCTCATGTCATGCACATTACAAGTGTTGCTAGTGTTGCTAGTGTTGTGTAGTTTCCCACACTTATATTCTGTCTATGTTGATGTGTCTTAAAAAGATATGATTTGAACTGTGTCTCTATCTTCATTTGGCAACATAGACTAGAATGATATAGACAATACAGTGACCATAGTACATACATATATGTTTGTTTCATGTTGTTATCTTGTCCACCTTACTACTGAACCGGTTTACCAAAATGAGTGTCATATACTACATGCTAAACATGTGATGTGTTTGCTTGTTTCTCTTGTAGAATGTGAACAAAATATTGGAGAAGAGCACCCCATTATGCAATGGTAGAGAAAGTAATGCAGATAAGGTTCAAGATAGTGAGACAACTTGTCGCGGGATATCCGTGGCCACCTATGCGACCGTGCGGCCCCTTGCTGGTTCGGCGGGGGACGTCACGTTGCACAAAGAGCAGACCAGCACGCGGCAGCACGGCAGAGAGCACACTAGCAATTTACCCAGGTTCAGGCTGTCGCGAGGTGTAAGACCCTACTCCTGCTTTGGTGGATTGATGGTGGAAATGAACATGGTGGGGCATGGTACACTTGCCCGGCAAGATCTGTCTAAGGGCTATAGTGACCACAAGCGTATGGTGGCTTGGGTTTTGTCAAGTATCGAAACCTCTAACCCCCTCCTACGATTTCCATGGGCCTCCTTTTATAGATTAAGCGGTCGCCACAGTGGCAAAACAGTCATTACCCACTGATATGATAGCAAACAATGCTATCATACCTAACTCTGCGGGCTGGCAGGGTGCATTAAATGCACCGCTCAATGTCACATTACTAGCTGCCCGGCAAGGCCTGCCGGGCATATCTTGCCAGCTTTGCTCCTGTCCTCTTGACACGTCGCTGGACGGGTGTCACCTGTGGGTTTCTTCTGTAGGAGATGGCTGCCATGTGGCAAATGCTGCCACTTAATCACCTTGCAGCTTGACACCGCACCGATTGACGGCGTGGGTCGTTCTTGCGTGGTTGGCAGGGTGGTTCAGGCCCCGCAAGCCCTGGCAGGTGCTGCCGGGAGTCTTGGATGCTTGCTTCTGGTGGTGGCATGGCCCCTTGCCGGGCTCGCCTGCCTGGCAAGGGAGTCCCTTCTCTTGCCGATATCCTGTTCCCTTGGCTCGATCTTGATCTCTCCGAGCTGCATGTTGGTTCTTTAAGTCTCTTGGTTCTTCTATATCTGGCTTAAGCTGGTGCTCCAATCTTGATCTTGTGCCTGTGCATAGTTGGGCAACATACCCGGGGTCTGTTGCACCGACAGAAGCCCCCGGGCCTGCCCCGATCATGCTGCGGAGCGTCGGCGGGGTAGGGCCTAATAAGTGCACAGGCAGGGCTGCTAAAGGGGGTGGCCCCTTTGAAGTTTTCCGTTGCTGCTTCATTAGTTTTGATCTTGGGGCGGTTTCCGATTTCCCCATGCGTGGTGTAAAGCCAGCAGTGGTGGGGCCACGACAGTGATGGCCCGTGAATGACTTAAGCGCACGGGGTAGAAACCGCCAAAGTACTCTTCCCACAGCGCGCTCTTATCCTCAGCTGCATATGTTGCATGCATAGCGCGGGGTAGGTAACGGAGCACTTATCTTTTTCAATCTTAAACTAGCTGGCAATTGCCAAATTTTAATTCAAACAATTAATCTCTCAAGTCCATCTTTGTATTCTGTAATGCTTGTACTTGTAACTGCATATGAATGAAAAAGATGAATCTTGTCGGGCACTCGTGCATGTGTATGTCCATGCAGAGGCAAAGTGCCTCTTTAATAGAATAAATGAGCATTCCCCGGCAGGATATCCTACCGGCACCCTCTTTCTCTGCCAGAGAACTTCATCTGCCGGGGAACAGACAGAGGGGCCAGCCCCCGCCAACCCCTTCTTCCCAAAGGCCACTGCGACCACCCTGACTGAAGCAACATTCGAGTCATGGATGGGAACACCTAAGTTTCAAAGAGGGAGGTGAGGTTTTCTTATGCAAAGTTGTAGCTTTACAGAATACTAATGGACAAGAGGTGAACTTATCTATTTGGCTTGCTGGGGATCACCGTGCCGTGCAATCTTCTCGTCCTTTGCCGAAGCCAGGTTCACGGCAAGAACCTGCAACTCCATGTAGATGAGAATGAATGCAGGATGCAATCCTATCTATATGCATATGTAAATGCTCATGAAGTGCTTATGCAGTGATCTGGGTGTGCTTGTGCGTGCATGCAATCTTATTTGGGGCCCCTATAGCACTTCTTTATTTTCTCTTGCACGGGGTCATCGCCCCGGCTTGTACAAGGGGTTACATGCAACTTCGGCAATGCCATGTACAATGGGTGGCTGTCGGGCAGGGCCCGGCAGCGCCTGCGCTTTACGGGTAGAACTTACAGAGATGCTCAATGTTCCATGAGTTTTGCTACGGTGTGCCATCTCCGGTGTCCAGATGGACTGTGCCGGGTCTGGAGACCCGTACTACCCGGTAAGGGCCTTCCCACTTTGGTGATAACTTGTGTGTACCCTTGGCAGACTGAACACATGTAACACCCACGATGCGGCTATATCTCCCACGTGTCGGGGCACGACTTAGAGGCATAGCCGCATGGTAGGCCTGTCGCAAGAGGGGTAATCTATACACATCCCATGTACTGAATAAGAAATGGATAAAGAGTTGGCTTACAATCGCCACTTCACACAAATACAAGTTAAACATACATCATCCAGAATACAATCAAGGCCCGACTACGGAACCAAAATAAAAGAAGACAACCCCAAATGCTAGATCCCCGATCAACCCAACTGGGCTCCACTACTGATCAACAGGGAACGAAACAACACAACGAACAAGATCTTCATCGAGCTCCCACTTGAGCTCGGTTGCGCCACTTGCACTAGTACCATCGACACCTGCAACTGTTTGGAAGTATCTGTGAGTCACGAGGACTTAGCAATCTCACACCTGTGAGATCAAGACTATTTATGCTTATGGGTAGGAAAGGGTAATGAGGTGGAGCTGCAGCAAGCACTAAGCATATATGGTGGCTAACATACGCAAATGAGAGCGAGAAGAGAAGCAACACAACGGTCGAGAAGCTAGAAGTGATCAAGAGGTGATCCTGAAACTACTTACGTTCAAGCATAACACAAGAACCGTGTTCACTTCCCGGACTCCGTCGGAAAGAGACCATAATGGCTACGCACGCGGTTGATGCATTTTAATTAAGTCAAGTGTCAAGTCCTCTACAACCGGATATTAACAAATTCCCATCTGCCACATAACCGCGGGCACGGCTCTCGAAAGTTTATACCCTACAGGGGTGTCCCAACTTAGCCCATCACAAGCTCTCACGGTCAACGAAGGATATTCCTTCTCCCAGGAAGACCCGATCAGACTCGGAATCTCGGTTACAAGACATTCCGACAATGGTAAATCAAGACCAGCAAAGCCGCCCGGATGTGCCGACAAATCCCGATACGAGCTGCACATATCTCGTTCTCAGGGCACACCGGATAAGCTAAGCGTACATGTACCAACATAACCCAAGTTGCCATGGGACGGTCCCGCACGGTGCTCTGGTTCGGACCAACACTTAGAGAAGCACTAGCCCGGGGGGGTTAAAATAAGATGACCCTCGGGCTCCGGAAACCCAAGGGAAAAGGGCCTAGGTTGTTAGGCAAATGTAAAACCAAGGTTGGGCCTTGCTGGAGGAGTTTTATTCAAAGCAAACTGTCAAGGCGTTCCCATAACACCCAACCGTCCAAGGAACGCAAAATCAAGGAACATAACACCGGTATGAAGGAATCTAGGGCGGCAAGAGTGGAACAAAACTGCATGCTTAAGGCCGAGCCTTCCACCCTTTACCAAGTATATAGATGCATTAATTAAAATTAGAGATATTGTGATATCCCAACATATCCATGTTCCAACATGGAACAAACTTCAACTTCACCTGCAACTAGCAACGCTATAAGAGGGGCTGAGCAAAAGCGGTAACATGGCCAAACAACGGTTTGCTAGGAAAAGGTGGGTTAGAGGCTTGACATGGCAATATAGGAGGCATGATATAGCAAGTGGTAGGTAGCGCGACATAGCGGTAGAGCGAACAACTAGCAAGCAAAGATAGAAGTTATTTTGAGGGTATGGTCATCTTGCCTGAGATCCCGCAAGGAAGAAGAACGAGTCCATGAAGAAGACAAACGGACGTAGTCGAACGGATCCTCACAACTCCGGAACGAAACTGAAGCTAATGAGAGAAGCAACCCGGAAAGAAGCAAACAACATAGTAAACAACCATCACATAAACATGGCATGATGCACAACCAAGTATGATGCATGTCCGGTTTAATGAGGCATGGCATGGCAAAGTGGACAAACAATACTACAAGTTAAGTGGAGCTCAATATACAACGAGTTGCATATTGATGAAACACCACGTTCGATTATTTAGTTCTCTCCCGTTTAGGTACCGAACAATACTAAATGTTGTTAAACATGGCAAGAGGTGAAGCATATGAAAACTACCTATCTAGGCAAGTTTAAATGAGGCCGAAACAACAAACAACAAATCCGGAAAATCCTCATGTGCATTATTTTAAAGTTGGTACTGTTCTGCCCTAAACCATATTTTAGAGTTGTTAAACATGCAAGATGAGTGCACCATGATAAACTAGGCATTTTTCTACCCCATTTACATATAAAGTTTATTAAATTGGGAGCTACGGTTATTAAGTTATGAATTAAAGCATTTTAACATGGCATTTGAACAAATTAAAGCAAACAACAATTTAAACATTTTAAACATAGATGAAAGTTCCAAATTATGAAACTAGAAAAAATTCTAAGCAAGTTAAATATATAATTTAATTAGATCCGATGCACGGTTGTGGAGTTATTATATGCATGAACATGAGGGACCTATCTGTAAAACTATAGCTCACTGGATAATAGACAAATTCGTCCAGGGAAAAAACATGGGCCGAAACTGGCTGGACTCATAGTGCACAGGAGAGGGCTGGGCTGCTCACCCAGCTGGGCTAGGCCCAGTCGGTGGAGGAGAGCTGGGCCGACTGATTTGAGCAGGGGTGCGCTGGGCCGGCCTGCCTATGGGGCCCACGACGGGAGGAACTCGTCCCCGATCTCCTGACGAGGACGAGGCAGGATGGAACCGACGAACATCGATGGCGGGCGGTGGCTGGATCCGGCCACGTCGGGCGCAAAGGACGCCGGAGGTGGACGGGAACAGGCGAATGAAGCGGATCCAGGCGACGGCTCGCCGGATCAGGCACGGAAACGGCGGGGACGAGTGTCGGCGACGTCACGCGGGTCCTGCAGAGAGAGAGAGCGAGAGAACTGATAGGAGAAGTGGAAAAGGGAGAGAGAGACAGGGCAGCGCGACCTGGTGCTCGCTGGCGGCGAGGCACTCGCCGGCGCGGCTGGCTGATGCGGCGATAGAATAGACCTGGCGAGGACCAAGGCGGTTGCGGAGGCCTCCGGAGGATCGGCAGCAAGCAGATGGCGCGCGTGCGGGGCACTCGGGCCCAGATCCGGCCCGGGCGGGCCCTGATCTAGGTTTCGCGGGCCTCGCGCGGGCTGTGGCGGCACGGGGAGGCCAGGGGCGACGTGGCGCGTGCAGGTTGGAGGAGGGCACAGTCATGTGTCGGCGGGGCTAATAGAGGCGCGACAAGTGGTGGCGGAGGACTTGGCCGGCGCGGAAATGTAGGAGAAGGTGGGAGGAGGCTGGCGGCTAGTGGTTGGGCGGCATGGAAAACGAGGGAGGCTATGGTTTTGACAGAAATGGAAGGGGAGGCCGTCCATTTATGATGAGGACATGACTACCTTGGATACGACCAAAAATATTGCATACATGCATATTTGTCAGGTGATTTCTAATGCAAACTATTCAATAATCTATTTATGTTATCCAGAACAAAAATACTCCACACACTTTTGTGTTTTGTCTAATTGCAGGTGTATGGGACATTTGTACAATACACATATGAAGATAAGGGAAAAGGAGAAGTTTATGTTGTGTTCAAAAAGTCCTCTCACGTCACTTTTGGGCCAAGAGAAGATAGAGTCCAAGTCTTTCACGTTCTGGATTCAGATTCGGACTGCACAGACATACCTGACTCAAAACGCCAACAACTTTTTCATACGGACTCCGAATTGGGTGATTCTTTTTTTGTTGGAAACTGGATTTCGTGCTCTTTCCAACCCAATTGGATTCACCTTCAAATTCGTCCGGAGCATTGAGTTACGGACGAAACAATTTGACATTGCAGCAGAATCCGAGTCAAATTACAAGCCCAAAGGTGTTGCATCACCTCCACTTGGGCCCATGAGCCTTGTACGACCTAGGGTTAGTTTTAGGCTGCCTTGGGACGTCCTCCCACCTCCTTGGCCGCCACCCCTTGCTCTTATATAAGTAGATCCATCTAGTAGCTTTTTGCCTGTTGGGATTTGTTTAGTTAAAAGTTAGCCATTGCAACTTCGTGTACTTCGTTTGTGTCCAACGACCAGACCAAGACCGCTTACGGATCCCCACCATTATCAATACCTCATATATATTTGCAATATTCAGATTGCTTTATCATATTCTTGCTCGTTCTTCGATTGCTTGCAGGAATAGACCTTCGTGGTCAGGCTGACCGTGCTTCCGGCATCGTCAGTAACCTCAGGAGATTGGTTTAGCGATTGCTAAGGCGCAACGTCGTGCACGTTTGTAGTCGGATCGTCAAAGTCGTCTCCACCAAATCGATAGTTATCATCTCATCGAAAGATCGGGACACCCTTCGCCTCTATCAAGTGGTATCAGTTTTCAGGTTGCTCGGTGAGAATTTCCAGTTTTCCTAGATTAGATTTATTTTCTTACCTATTGTCCAAGAAAAAGCCACAAAAAAGAGTTAGATCTATTCATCCTTGGTCCAAGCCAGTCTGAGCCTTTGCAATTTTCTTTTCATTGCTTGCATAGTTGAATTATCGGTTGCATCGTCGTGTCGAGTTGCTGGTCTTAGTGTCTAGTTTGTTTAGAGTTTCGAGTTCTGTTCACATTAGTCACGCCACCGCTGCATCATTATCTCTTCCGCTGTCCACCACCCATCCATCAATTTCCACCACGTGCTACCCACCATTCATTGTCATAATAATAGTTGAGATCGTTCACATCTTCGCTTGATCCAATCTGCATCTTATCTAGTTTGTTTTGGAAAGAGGGAGAAAAAAAGAGAGAAAAAAAACAGAGAAAAAAAGAGAAAAAAAGTCAGAGAAAAAAAGGAGAGAAAGAAAAAAAAGTGTGAGGAAAAAAAAGAGAGAAGAAAAAAAAACAAAATTCGGATCTTTTTAGACTCAATCTCGTAGTTGAATTCGGACTGGAATCTGTTTTGTGCACTGTTCAGTAAAACAGGCATAACTTCCTCATACGAAGTCCGTTTTGCCTCCGCGAGTACTCAAACAAAAGCTAGCGACGAGTCGCATCTAAATAGTTGAAGAAGCTAGTTCAATATTTGGCACCTCAAAATCGGCTTCTAAATAGGTCTTTTTGTCCTCCGAAGTTCATGAACACAGCTTATTCCAGTTTTTCAGGCCAGTTTTCGAATTTTTTGACTCCTCATATCAACTCGGAATTGAGCGATTCCTTTGGTGTTTGAAAGCTTGAGTCAATCCCATTCTTGAAAAAAAATCAAAAAAATCGGCACAAACTTTTTCAGAGGAAAGTTGGAGACAAAGTTGTTGATATATCCTGCTTGGCTGTTGTTTCACATCATTATCTTTACTGCCGTTGTGATCTTCACTTATATCTTGCTGTCCAGAGCTACTTAGTATCCTTCATTGATGCTAGTTGTGCTACGACGTGACCTCATTAGTGTTCTAGGCTCGCGTCTCTAGTTCGGTCTAGCCTAGGACCAGCACAGTACCGTCGTTGAGCGTTTATTCAACATTGCATCTCTGAATTGATTATTGCTAATCTTTTGCTACCATATATAGCCAACCCAGCTCCACATATTTCTACACCGTGTATACGTACGTTCCCCTGGCAATCGCTTTACACAATCTTCAGAGTTATTTGACCTGCTAGTTGCCTGTCACCACCTGCTGCTTGGTAAGAACTTGTAAGATATTGATATTTGCTTTACTGTGAGCGCTTTACCACCACACCCTAGTAGTTCATAGGAACATTATTCTTGAATTTTGTTTCTTGTTTCTACTAATCATGACAGGATCCGAAGATAGAAGTTCTTGGACGACGGACACATCTTCACCATCACGAGAGTTGGGACAACACACACAAGCACATGGTCAGGTTATCTTTTTACCGTCATTTGAGGGTAGATTTAATCCTACTACTTATCTAGCTTGGGAGCTTGAAGTAGAACAAGTTTTTAGTCACCATGACTTTTCTGAACTTGAGCGAGTGCGAGCAGCCACTAGAGCATTTACTGATTTTGCTTCTGTTTGGTGGAGTGTACATTGTAAGAAAAACATTGATAACCAACCCACAACTTGGAAAGTTTTGAAAGCTGTAATGAGACAACAATTTTTCCCTCCTTATTATCGTCGTGAATTGCTTCGCAAATTTGAACAATTTAAACAAGGCAACAACACTGTTCATGCTTACTACCAAGAGTTCAAATCTTATATGCATCATTGTGACATAGAAGAATCTGAGAATGATACAATGAATAGATTTTTTGGTGGTTTGAACCATGATATTCAGGCAAGATTTCAGTATATTCCTCATTGCATTACTGGTATGTATGTCCGTGCTTGTACCTTTGAGAGACAGATACAGGAGGATGCATTAGGTGACTACAACAACTACTATTCCAGTTCATGCTCACCACCGCTGGTTGGTTCCTCCATCATTGCACCTCGGATTATGAGTGCGGCATCATCTCAAGGGTATGGTACATTGTCAACGTCCGTACCTACATCAGCTACATCCTTGCGACAAGGTAACAGTAAAGGTATTGATGATATAACTTCACATGAGAATGATGCATGCTTAACTTGAATGCGTCATGTATTGAGTTACTTGTTGATTTGAGCACACCACCTATTTTAGAGAATCTTGTTACTGTCATGAATGCATCATGTGATCAAACAACTGAAATATCAACAATTTTGAGTACGCCCGTTGAATTAACTATTGATGCAAAAGAACCAATGTTTAATCATTTTGATATGACCACCAATCTTGGTGATGATTCTGTGTCCAATGACTTATTGCATGTTTGCTTATTTAAGCATGTTGTAGCATGTAAATTTGATGCAAGTAAGGTTTATTCACCAAAGTTGGGATGGTTTAATGATGAACATTGCCAATCTTTTGAAATGAATAAGAGCTTCACTTATATGTGCAAACTGAGTTGCAATATTTTCATGCCTTCTACTTCTTGTGATAATTTTTTGACTTTAGATTTTATGAACTATGAATGTTACTCATGTATACATGTGTTATATGTGCAAAAATCAAGGGGAAGTTAAACTGGATGACATATACATATACAACATGTACACCTTGTCTCTTTTGTTAGCCACATATCAGATTAAGCAACGCCGAGGACGGCTTTGTTTTCAAAAAGGGGAGGATGATGAGGACATGACTACCTTGGATACGACCAAAAATATTGCATACATGCATATTTGTCAGGTGATTTCTAATGCAAACTATTCAATAATCTATTTATGTTATCCAGAACAAAAATACTTCACACACTTTTGTGTTTTGTCTAATTGCAGGTGTATGGGACATTTGTACAATACACATATGAAGATAAGGGAAAAGGAGAAGTTTATGTTGTGTTCAAAAAGTCCTCTCACGTCACTTTTGGGCCAAGAGAAGATAGAGTCCAAGTCTTTCACGTTCTGGATTCAGATTCGGACTGCACAGACATACCTGACTCAAAACGCCAACAACTTTTTCATACGGACTCCGAATTGGGTGATTCTTTTTTTGTTGGAAACTGGATTTCGTGCTCTTTCCAACCCAATTGGATTCACCTTCAAATTCGTCCGGAGCGTTGAGTTACGGACGAAACAATTTGACGTTGCAGCAGAATCCGAGTCAAATTACAAGCCCAAAGGTGTTGCATCACCTCCACTTGGGCCCATGAGCCTTGTACGACCTAGGATTAGTTTTAGGCTGCCTTGGGACGTCCTCCCACCTCCTTGGCCGCCACCCCTTGCTCCTATATAAGTAGATCCATCTAGTAGCTTTTTGGTTGGGATTTGTTTAGTTAAAAGTTAGCCATTGCAACTTCGTGTACTTCGTTTGTGTCCAACGACCAGACCAAGACCGCTTACGGATCCCCACCATTATCAATACCTCATATATATATTTGCAATATTCAGATTGCTTTATCATATTCTTGCTCGTTCTTGGATTGCTTGCAGGAATAGACCTTCGTGGTCAGGCTGACCGTGCTTCCGGCATCGTCAGTAACCTCAGGAGATTGGTTTAGCGATTGCTAAGGCGCAACATCGTGCACGTTTGTAGTCGGATCGTCAAAGTCGTCTCCACCAAATCGATAGTTATCATCTCATCGAAAGATCGGGACACCCTCGCCTCTATCAATTTATAGGTAGAGGGCTAGGAGAGGGGGTTTTAGTCCGTTTTCGGACCGCTCGATCGCCATTTGGCGGTCCAAAACGGAGAGGGGTAGCAGAGGTGGGCTAGTGGGCTATGTAGAGGGACATGGACTTAGAGGAGAGAAGAGAAGTGCAGCCCGGCAACCGTTTCCAGAGACCGAAAACGTCCGACGTTAGACCGACTACTATTGCCGCTATATTTATCCATTGGGGCATCAAACGAACTCCGAATGCGATGAAACTTGGCAGGCGTCCTACCTACAACATAACAAGACCGCTCGCCAACTCTCATCCCAATCCGAGAACATTTTCCGGTCACTTATAAAATAATATTTCGGACGTGCCGCGGGCGCGTGCAAGTGTGTCTGGGTTCAGAACGGACAACGGAGAGAACTGGGAGACCCGGATGAATGCAAGTTTTGAAAAACATGATGATGCAATGCGGATGATGACATGGCAAGATGCAACACGCAAGCGAATGACATGGCAACAACAGCGAATAACTGAAAGACACCTGGCGCAACGGTCTCGGGGCGTCACAACACTCCACCACTATGAGAGGATCTCGTACCGAGATCTAGGTTGGCACCGGAGGGAAACGAAAGAGGAAGAGAAGAGGTAAAGCTAAGTTGCTTCTTTGACAAATGAGTGAAACCAAAGAACCTTGCGAGGTTGAACAAATTTAAAGAAGGAATACAACGAAGATGAACAAAGTTGAAAACACTCCGTTAGGAAAGAGGAACAAGGAAACATTACGGGAACCTTGTAGGTTGAAAGACATAAGAGAAGGGTTGCAATGGACAAGAAGTACATGCAAGCACTCCGAATGAAATGAGATGTACAAGGAACGATAAGTATCAATTACGACAACACTTCAGTTGGAAATGAAGGTAAAGAATATGAGCTTGGCAAAATGAAAGCACTTGGATGAGAGTCCGGTTAGAAGAGGAATGATAGACACAACACACCGGTTAAAACAAGATAGAGAAGGAATAAGGATGATATATTTTGGGCGGCACTCCGATTGAAAAGAGATGCCAAACTTGATAAGGCGAAAAGAACTTGAGCAGAGTACACAACACTCCGGTTAAATGGATAAGCACGAAAAGAACATGGTCCTCACAATCCGAGATGATGATTGAAGAGAGCAACATCACAATGCCTCTGGTAGAAAGAATAGAAGATAGATCATTTGCATAACAAAATGGAGAAGAAAATGACAACTTCTGCCACAATTGAACTTGGAAAGCACCCTTCCAAGAAGGTTATAACGGGGTTGTTGGAAAACCAACAACGAAACGAGTAAGCTTGTTGTGGGCTTATGGAAAACATCTCAAAACTGAGGTGAAATTCTTCCACTAACGGAAACGATAGATTGGATTGATATGAACAAGGAGACGAGAAACTTATTTCACCGGGAGGATAAATGAAGAACTTGGGTAATTTATAAGCACCATAGATAGCAACAATCCTTAGGGAAGGCTTTAGGTGAAATATAACCTAATATAACTTCAAGAAGAGATTGATGGATTTAAAATACCTCATTCTTAACAACATGTGCATCATGAAACATGAACTCAAATTATCAAGAATAACATAAAAGCACCTCAAATGATACGGTAGAAAGAATTGCACTTCGGGAATGCAAGAAGAGGAATACTTGATCTCCTCAAAACAAAACATGTGTTTTGCACCACGTTTAATTTTGAGTAAAGCTTGGCGGATCATAACTTCGAGAGAAAATCTTGAAGAACAATTGAAGAAAGAAAAGAATCCTTGACGAACCACCATGTAGAGCCTCCATGCAGAACTCCAGTAATCAAAGGAATGATCACAAAGAAGTGAAGGATGAAAAGAATAAGATTGAAGCCTTGCAATGATTAGATGAATCTTCATGGTGATATAATTGAGAGACCTTGGAACCCCGGGAAAAATATGAAGCACTTGAACTGAGAATTTACTCATCGTGAACAAACT
>NC_053025.1:231428679-231450485 GCF_003073215.2 Triticum urartu | reverse complement strand
GGGTTGGAGTAGTGACCCGGAGGTGTTAAAGCATCCTGAGGTATAACGGTGTTTTGACGAGGCGGGTCCATCTGACGAGGCTGAACCGGTGCACCGGTCCCAGGGGCTTCTGCCCGGTTCCCCTCCAGCGGATTGCCGGCTCTTGGTCCTGGAGTGTTGAAAAGGTCTCTGGCCTCGAAAACCGGAGGTAAGCGGGATCGGTGCTTCCTCCTCATGACTTCATGCGACGCGCTCTGGTCCAACATAAGCCTGTAGGCCTGTGCGTCTAAAGCGGCCCGCTCTGCGGCCATCCTGGTGTCCTCAGCCGCCAGATCCGCCTTGGCCTGGGTGATCTGTTCCTTTACCTTTGCAATCTCCGTGTTGTGAACGTCCTGATCTGGCGGATTAACTTCCGCCATAAGCACAGCCAACGCATCAAATAGTTCTGATAGAACCTGAGCCGGCGGGCGACAGGGCCTCCTGCCCCGGCAGCACCGCCGCTGCTGAACCGAGATCGTTGCCGCGGCTGTCGAAGAATGAAGCGCTGCTTGTGTTCCGGTCATGAATATTCCAACCCGGTGCAGATCAGAGGGGTCCGGATACTGTCGCCATCGGAACAGCTCTCAATCCGGCCATCTTGTAGCTGATAAAGAGATTCGGTTTCTCCGGTCGAAGATTCGTCACCGGAACAAACGACAGTCGCCCGCGAAACTCCGATCCGTCCTCATAACTTCCTCCATGGATGACTCCCACGAAGGCACGCTTCATGGCCGGTTTAACCCGGGCGGATTGCGCACGCTGAGCCGTCTCGACGAGGTCGGTGCAGATGTCCGGCTCAGGGCCCGGTTCACCGATCTTGCCAATGAAAACGTGAATGCTACCAAAGGGGACCCGGTACCCGTACTCAATTGAGCCGGCCTCGGGGCCCCAGCCTGCGTCGTCGATGTAGAGCTTGCCGCACGACTCTTAGTCATCCGGCCTACAGCGTAGCCCTCGAGTCCTTCAAAGCGGCCCTCCAAGAACCGGAAACCATCGTGCGATAGCCCCACGTGGGCGCCAACTGTCGTGGTTTTGTCATGGCAGATGTCCTAGAGAAAGGACTTAGTCATGGAGCCATCGCGACGGGTTAGCTTGAAGGGGTTAAAGCGGACACAAGGACGCAAGAGAGTTTATACTAGTTCGTCCCCTTCGATGAAGGTAAAAGCCTACGTCTAGTTGTGATGGAATTGATGGGGTTTCGATGACTAGGGAGCAAACAAGCTTCGCCTATGTCTCGAGTTGTTGTCTGTTGTCCTCGAACCGCCGCCGGGTCGTCCCCTTATATACATGGGTGACACCCGTCGATTTATAGAGTTCCAACACCGGCTCATAGATGTGTCCGGTTTGGTCTCTACTTATTCCTAACTTACAATACAAGTTACATATTGACGCCGGTTTACGGCTACAGGCTCTCAACCGATTATGGGTCTTGAGCCCTCATCTACCTTCATGGGCTTTAACATACTTAACTACTGATGAAGTTAACCCGGCCCAGATAGGCCGGTTTACGCCCAGTAGTAATATCCCCAACAGTTGGCTTCTTCAAGGATGTCATATCTGCCAGCTCAACATTATCTTTATAAAATTTCAGCTCCTCTGTGACGCAGACAGACTCAGCATAAGCAGCATCACCCTCTTGCACTCCAAGGCTATCTTGTGATTCACATGCACTGTGATGGTGCCCTTGTGACCCGACATCTTAAGCTGCAAATAAATATAAGAAGGCCTTGCCATGAACTTAGCATAAGCCGGCCGCCCAAACAGAGCATGATAAGGGCTTTTGATCTTAACCACTTCAAAGGTCAACGTCTCAGATCTGGAATCGTACTCATCAGCAAAGGCAACCTCCATGGATATTTTACCCATTGGATATGCCGACTTACCACGCACCACACCGTGAAAAATAGTGTTCGACGGCTTATGATTTTTGTCTATCAATCCCATGTGACGAAAAGTTTCATAATAAAGGATATTAATGTTGTTGTCTCCATCCATGAGTACCTTAGTGAACTTGTATCCTCCAACCTGAGGTGCCACCACCAGCGCCAAATGACCCAAATTATCAACCCGGGCGGGTGATCCTCACGGCTCCAGAGAATGGGGTGTTCAGACAATCGCAAGTAGCGGGGCACCACCAGCTCAACGGCGTTCACTGCCCTTTTATGGAGTTTCTAATCCCACTTACATAAACTCATGGTGAAAACGTGGTACTGCCCACTATTCAATTGCTTCGGGTTACTCTGATAACCAGATTGCTGCTGATTCCCCTGATT
The DNA here is from genome assembly GCF_003073215.2 of Triticum urartu. NCBI lineage: Eukaryota > Viridiplantae > Streptophyta > Magnoliopsida > Poales > Poaceae > Triticum > Triticum urartu. Next base: position 231,448,194 of record NC_053025.1, on the reverse strand, counting down.
ATTCTATTGGTTGTAACCACCCTGATTGCCTTGGCCTTGAAAACCGGAATTTGAACCGCCACCTCCATGACCCGGACCATGAGAACCGGATCCCGAGCCGCCATTCGGGCCATGGTTATTCTGGAAAAGATGGGATTTGTTGAACTCCTTTATGATAAAACAATCCTTCCATTGATGTTTAGATGGCCTCTCTTGTGTTCCGTGCCTCGGACACGGCTGATTCATTACTGCCTCGAGGTCGAGTTCTCCCCCCTCTAGACTAAGCCGGCCTCCCCTTGCGACGTTGGTAATTATTCCGCGCACCAGTGTTGGCCGCGAAGTCTAAATTTCCATCAGCTCCGTGCTTACCGTTACCACCCTGACTGGCTGGGTTATACTGTTGTCCCTTCATGCCGCTACACTTCTTTCCCTTGCCCGTCTTTTCGTCATCAGACTCGGGGTCCTTGGTATATCAGAGTCAGCATACTTGACAAGGGCTGCCATGAGCTCCCCCATGTCACCGCAATGGCGCTTAAGTCGCACAAGCTTCCAGTTTGTTGTTGACTCGCCTTCACCTTGGACACAAGACACCAAACCCACGATCGACATAGGCTGCTTGCACGTATCCTTAAAGTTTTGAATAAACCGGGCCTTCAGCTCCACCCACGACCTGATAGAATTGGCAGGCAGTCCCTTCAACCAAGTATGAGTCGTCCCTTCTAACATCATGGTGAAATACTTAGCACACGCAGCCTCACTAACATCCAGCATCTCCATGGCCATCTCATAACTTTCAACCCAAGCTTCATGAGGTTGATCTGCTGTGTAATTAGGCACCTTGCGAGGACCCTTGAAGTCCTTGGGCAAACGCTCATTATGCAGAGTCGGCACTAAACAGGGCACACCCAAGGTCTTAGAGGCCATGCCTGTTTCCACTGAAGTTGTTGGGTAAACGGGAGACTGTCGGTGAGCTGCTTGCTGAGCCACCAGCTCGGCCTCCCGACGTGCCCAGCCCTAATCCACTAGAGCCTGGGCATCGGGATCATCGCACGCCGGGTCATTTCCACTGGGCTGGTTACGACGTTGTTCAGCACTTGAAACCGCTGGAGAGTTAATGTGCCTGCTGTAACTCCGACTTGGACGAGGGGTTGAGTGAATCGGCTCACAACTATAAGAATAAGCCGCTTGCTTCTCCAATGCTGTCTGAAGAAGTTCTCTGGCCCTCCGTGTTTCAACCGTCGTCGGTGTAACACCCCGGATGTAACTTTCCATAATTGTAACTCCAACTCTTGCCATTTCTGGCTATGTGATACGATATTCCCTCCATGGTTGGGTTTTTGTTTTCGTTTTGCATTTTGCTCATGTCATGCATTTCATCTCATGCCATCATGTGCATCTCATTTGCATTCATGTTCGTCTGACGCATCCTATCATTTTCCCCGTTGTCCGTTTCTCAATCCGACACTCTCTCATGCACCCGTAGCACCCCTCTAATTTTGTTTCATGAGCGGGAGAAAAACATTCTCGGAATAGGTCGACATTGGTCGAGTGGCCTTGGTACATCACCGGTAGGCCGTCTGTCAAATTTCGCTCCATTTGGAGGTCGTTTGATGCCCCAACAGTTAACCGGGTAACCGTAAAAGCCCCTCTCTTGTTGCAACCCAACACACCTCCAAAAAAGCCCACTAACCCATCAAAACCCCCTCCATGCTCTCCGTCATTGGATCACGATTGTGTGGGCGAAAACGTGTCCGTGCCTCTCCCACCACTGCTGGCCCCAGGCGCGGCGCCCCGGCCTGTCCGCCGCGCCGCACCTCGCGCCTTCCCGCGCCACCCGTGCTGGAGCCCCGCGCCGCCGCCCTGCGCCGGCCACCGCCGACCACCGCGCGCTGCCCCGCGTCCTCCATCGCCGCGCCGCCTGCCTCTCCTTTGTCAGTGTCGACCCGCGCCGTCGCCGGATCCACTAACTTCGGCGACCCCCGCCACGCCAAGCTCCAACTCCGGCCACCACCACCGCGAAGCTCGACGCCGGAGCTGTCGCCGTTGACCTCGCTGCTCGCCTCGGTTCGCGCGCCCAGAGGAACCCTAGATCAAGTCCTGAAATCCTCATAATATGTGCATTTGTTCATCATGCTATATCTCCATGACCATAGCTCCGTTTCGCATGCATGATATATCAAAATGTTCGTCTTGTGATGCTCTTCATGTTAGAGTCATTTTGCATGCATGTTACTGTCCATATTGATGCCCTAATATTCGTTGCAAAAGTGTTATATGACGTTGTCTGCTGGAATTCAACATAACTTGATAATTTGTCATTTTCATTGCATTTTGTGTGTGCATCCTATGAGCATGATGTCTACATGTTTTGTGAGCTCCATCATGCCATATATACAGTGCTGCAAGATTTGTATTTTTGTGAGACATGTGGTGACTACCATAAGCATGCAAAGTAGACTTCATAATGTTGCTGATTTCAGACACTTAGAATATTTTGTTAAGTCATTTCATGTTACATTTTGATGCTATGTAACTTTGTTGCTACCATGAGATCCATGCACATTTGGAGATAGTTCAGTAAGAGTGTTTTTAAGATGTGGTATTTCTATATCCATTCCTGCCTCTGGATGCAATTATGGAGTACTCTAGCTTGTCATTACCATGCTCCACTTTTGCTAAATATTGTTCCTGGCAGATTGTTAACATGAGATTCAGTTTTGCCATGTGTGTTGCTAGTGATACATGTACCCTATGAACTTGGGCTTGCCATGCTTAGCTTCATGAATATGTCTACTTGCTTTTGGTTACCTTCTGATGCCATGAAATTCTTTGTGGTGAGTGACATGAGCTTGCAAAGTTGCTATCATGAATGTGTTTCTGCCATGCTCTGTTTTTCTTGTAGGTCTGAAATTGTTCATATAACTTGCCATGTTTGCATGGGTGCCACATCATTTTATATGCATATTTGATTAAAGTTCATTAAGGGAGTTTTGTTCTATGCTTTGAGTACTAGCATGCCATGCCTTTTTTTGCCATGTTATGTTCCTGTAGTATGTTGTTTGCTAGCTCTAAACATTCCTACCTGATGCTGTTTTGACATGTTTAGTATTTTCTGTAAGTGTGAATCTATTATCATTTGCATTTTTGCCATGCTATTTTGAGCTTGTTCTAGTGAGAACTAGTAGGAGCTCAATGTTCATTATTTGTAGAGCTTCACCTTTAATTTATGGTCATGTGCTTTGTTGCTATGTTGGAGTGCTGTAGCATAGTTTCTTGTTGCATTCTAAGTGCTATGATGTTGTTAATGGCATATTTGCATCATTCTTGTTTTGCTTGTCATTTGCAAACCGTGCATCTGTTTCCGGTGATCCTTATATCGATTTCGACCGAAATCACTCACTCTGTCCAGCAGCATACTTGGTTTTCCAAGTTGATTCCTTGATAATCCTTTTCCTTCCAGAGTACCCATATGCATTGCACATAATACCTTGCATTCCATGTCATTTCTTGCATCATGTTGCTTGTGCATTGCACCGTGATTGATTGTTGTTCCGTTGCTTGTGTTCTTGCTTTTGGGTAGAGCCGGGAGACGAGTTCACGAACGAGGGACCTGTTGAGTATGCTAACGAGGAGCAAGCTTTCGACAACTCTGAGAACTTTACAGGCAAGATTACCATTACCCTCGATATCACTTCTATCTTTTCTTGCTAGTTGTTCGTTCTATCGCTATGTCGCGCTACCTACCACTTGTTTATCATGCCTCCCATATTGCCATGTCAAGCCTCTAACCCATGTTCCTAGCAAACTGTTGTTTGGCTAAGTTACCGCTTTTGCTCAGCCCCTCTTATAGCGTTGCTAGTTGCAGGTGCCTTGCAGGTTGTTCCATGTTGGAACATGGATATATTGGGATATCACATTATCTCTTATTTTAATTAACGCATCTATATACTTGGCAAAGGTGGAAGGCTTGGCCTTTTGCTCGGTGTTTTGTTCCACTCCTGTCGCCTTAGTTTCCGTCATACCAGTGTTATGTTCCTTGATTTTGCGCTCCTTACGCGGTTGGGGTTATGGGACCCCCTTGATAGTTTGCTTTGAATAAAATTCCTCCAGCAAGGCCCAACCTTGGTTTTACATTTGCCTAACAACCTATAACTTTCCCTAGGGGTTGCAAACCCGAGGGTCATCTTTATTCTAGCCCCCGGGGGCCAGTGCTCCTCTGAGTGTTGGTCCGAACTGGGCGATGTCCGGTGCCCCCAGGGCAACCAGGGTCTCATCAAACCCGACGTCTTGCCCATCTGGTGTGCCCTGAGAACGAGATACGTGCGAATCCTATCGGGATTTGTCGGCACATCGGGCGGTCTTGCTAGTCTTGTTTTACCATTGTCAAAATGTTAATCGGGATTCCGAGACTGATCGGGTCTTTTCGGGAGAAAGAATATCCTTGGTTGACCGTGAGAGCTTGTGATGGGCTAAGTTGGGACACCCCTGCAGGGTATAAACTTTTGAGAGCCGTGCCAATGGTTATGTGCCAGATGGATTTGTTAATATCCTGATTCTCTCCGCCGAAAAGAGACCATCACGGCTACAGACGCGGTTGATTCATTTTAATTAAGTCAAGGGTCAGGTTCTCTACAATAGGATATTAACAAATTCCCATCTGGCACATAACCATTGGCACGGCTCTCAAAAGTTTATACCCTGCAGGGGTGTCCCAACTTAGCCCATCACAAGCTCTCACGGTCAACCAAGGATATTCTTTCTCCCGAAAAGACCCGATCAGTCTCGGAATCCCGATTAACATTTTGACAATGGTAAAACAAGACTAGCAAGACCGCCCGATGTGCCGACAAATCCCGATAGGATTCGCACGTATCTCGTTCTCAGGGCACACCAGATGGGCAAGACGTCGGGTTTGATGAGACCCTGGTTGCCCTGGGGGCACCGGACATCGCCCAGTTCGGACCAACACTCAGAGGAGCACTGGCCCCCGGGGGCTAGAATAAAGATGACCCTCGGGTTTGCAACCCCTAGGGAAAGTTATAGGTTGTTAGGCAAATGTAAAACCAAGGTTGGGCCTTGCTGGAGGAATTTTATTCAAAGCAAACTATCAAGGGGGTCCCATAACCCCAACCGCGTAAGGAGCGCAAAATCAAGGAACATAACACTGGTATGACGGAAACTAAGGCGACAGGAGTGGAACAAAACACCGAGCAAAAGGCCAAGCCTTCCACCTTTGCCAAGTATATAGATGCGTTAATTAAAATAAGAGATAATGTGATATCCCAATATATCCATGTTCCAACATGGAACAACCTGCAAGGCACCTGCAACTAGCAACGCTATAAGAGGGGCTGAGCAAAAGCGGTAACTTAGCCAAACAACAGTTTGCTAGGAACATGGGTTAGAGGCTTGACATGGCAATATGGGAGGCATGATAAACAAGTGGTAGGTAGCGCGACATAGCGATAGAACGAACAACTAGCAAGAAAAGATAGAAGTGATATCGAGGGTAATGGTAATCTTGCCTGTAAAGTTCTCAGAGTTGTCGAAAGCTTGCTCCTCGTTAGCATACTCAACAGGTCCCTCGTTCGTGAACTCGTCTCCCGGCTCTACCAAAGCAAGAACACAAGCAACGGAACAACAATCAATCACGGTGCAATGCACAAGCAACATGATGCAAGAAATGCATGGAATGCAAGGTATTATGTGCAATGCATATGGGTACTCTGGAAGGAAAGGATTATCAAGGAATCAACTTGGAAAACCAAGTATGCTGCTGGACAGAGTGAGTGATTTTCGGTCGAAATCGATATAAGGATCACCGGAAACAGATGCACGGTTTGCAAATGACAAGCAAAACAAGAATGATGCAAATATGCCATTAACAACATCATAGCACTTAGAATGCAACAAGAAACTATGCTACAGCACTCCAACATAGCAACAAAGCACATGACCATAAATTAAAGGTGAAGCTCTACAAATAATGAACATTGAGCTCCTACTAGTTCTCACTAGAACAAGCTCAAAATAGCATGGCAAAAATGCAAATGATAATAGATTCACACTTACAGAAAATACTAAACATGTCAAAACAGCATCAGGTAGGAATGTTTAGAGCTAGCAAACAACATACTACAGGAACATAACATGGCAAAAAAAGGCATGGCATGCTAGTACTCAAAGCATAGAACAAAACTCCCTTAATGAACTTTAATCAAATATGCATATAAAATGATGTGGCACCCATGCAAACATGGCAAGTTATATGAACAATTTCAGACCTACAAGAAAAACAGAGCATGGCAGAAACACATTCATGATAGCAACTTTGCAAGCTCATGTCACTCACCACAAAGAATTTCATGGCATCAGAAGGTAACCAAAAGCAAGTAGACATATTCATGAAGCTAAGCATGGCAAGCCCAAGTTCATAGGGTACATGTATCACTAGCAACACACATGGCAAAACTGAATCTCATGTTAACAATCTGCCAGGAACAATATTTAGCAAAAGTGGAGCATGGTAATGACAAGCTAGAGTACTCCATAATTGCATCCAGAGGCAGGAATGGATATAGAAATACCACATCTTAAAAACACTCTTACTGAACTATCTCCAAATGTGCATGGATCTCATGGTAGCAACAAAGTTACATAGCATCAAAATGTAACATGAAATGACTTAACAAAATATTCTAAGTGTCTGAAATCAGCAACATTATGAAGTCTACTTTGCATGCTTATGGTAGTCACCACATGTCTCACAAAAATACAAATCTTGCAGCACTGTATATATGGCATGATGGAGCTCACAAAACATGTAGACATCATGCTCATAGGATGCACACACAAAATGCAATGAAAATGACAAATTATCAAGTTATGTTGAATTCCAGCAGACAACGTCATATAACACTTTTGCAACGAATATTAGGGCATCAATATGGACAGTAACATGCATGCAAAATGACTCTAACATGAAGAGCATCACAAGACGAACATTTTGATATATCATGCATGCGAAACGGAGCTATGGTCATGGAGATATAGCATGATGAACAAATGCACATATTATGAGGATTTCAGGACTTGATCTAGGGTTCCTCTGGGCGCGCGAACCGAGGCGAGCAGCGAGGTCAACGGCGACAGCTCCGGCGTCGAGCTTCGCGGTGGTGGTGGCCGGAGTTGGAGCTTGGCGTGGCGGGGGTCGCCGAAGTTAGTGGATCCGGCGACGGCGCGGGTCGACACTGACAAAGGAGAGGCAGGCGGCGCGGCGATGGAGGACGCGGGGCAGCGCGCGGTGGTCGGCGGTGGCCGGCGCAGGGCGGCGGCGCGGGGCTCCAGCACGGGTGGCGCGGGAAGGCGCGAGGGTGCGGCGCGGCGGACAGGCCGGGGCGCCGCGCCTGGGGCCAGCAGTGGTGGGAGAGGCACGGACACGTTTTCGCCCACACAATCGTGATCCAATGACGGAGAGCATGGAGGGGGTTTTGATGGGTTAGTGGGCTTTTTTGGAGGTGTGTTGGGTTGCAACAAGAGAGGGGCTTTTACGGTTACCCGGTTAACTGTTGGGGCATCAAACGACCTCCAAATGGAGCGAAATTTGACAGACGGCCTACCGGTGATGTACCAAGGCCACTCGACCAATGTCGACCTATTCCGAGAATGTTTTTCTCCCGCTCATGAAACAAAATTAGAGGGGTGCTACGGGTGCATGAGAGAGTGTCGGATTGAGAAACGGACAACGGGGAAAATGATAGGATGCGTCAGACGAACATGAATGCAAATGAGATGCACATGATGGCATGAGATGAAATGCATGACATGAGCAAAATGCAAAACGAAAACAAAAACCCAACCATGGAGGGAATATCGTATCACATAGCCAGAAATGGCAAGAGTTGGAGTTACAATTATGGAAAGTTACATCCGGGGTGTTACACCGACGACGGTTGAAACACGGAGGGCCAGAGAACTTCTTCAGACAGCATTGGAGAAGCAAGCGGCTTATTCTTATAGTTGTGAGCCGATTCACTCAACCCCTCGTCCAAGTCGGAGTTACAGCAGGCACATTAACTCTCCAGCGGTTTCAAGTGCTGAACAACGTCGTAACCAGCCCAGTGGAAATGACCCGGCGTGCGATGATCCCGATGCCCAGGCTCTAGTGGATTAGGGCTGGGCACGTCGGGAGGCCGAGCTGGTGGCTCAGCAAGCAGCTCACCGACAGTCTCCCGTTTACCCAACAACTTCAGTGGAAACAGGCATGGCCTCTAAGACCTTGGGTGTGCCCTGTTTAGTGCCGACTCTGCATAATGAGCGTTTGCCCAAGGACTTCAAGGGTCCTCGCAAGGTGCCTAATTACACAGCAGATCAACCTCATGAAGCTTGGGTTGAAAGTTATGAGATGGCCATGGAGATGCTGGATGTTAGTGAGGCTGCGTGTGCTAAGTATTTCACCATGATGTTAGAAGGGACGACTCATACTTGGTTGAAGGGACTGCCTGCCAATTCTATCAGGTCGTGGGTGGAGCTGAAGGCCCGGTTTATTCAAAACTTTAAGGATACGTGCAAGCAGCCTATGTCGATCGTGGGTTTGGTGTCTTGTGTCCAAGGTGAAGGCGAGTCAACAACAAACTGGAAGCTTGTGCGACTTAAGCGCCATTGCGGTGACATGGGGGAGCTCATGGCAGCCCTTGTCAAGTATGCTGACTCTGATATACCAAGGACCCCGAGTCTGATGACGAAAAGACGGGCAAGGGAAAGAAGTGTAGCGGCATGAAGGGACAACAGTATAACCCAGCCAGTCAGGGTGGTAACGGTAAGCACGGAGCTGATGGAAATTTAGACTTCGCGGCCAACACTGGTGCGCGGAATAATTACCAACGTCGCAAGGGGAGGCCGGCTTAGTCTAGAGGGGGGAGAACTCGACCTCGAGGCAGTAATGAATCAGCCGTGTCCGAGGCACGGAACACAAGAGAGGCCATCTAAACATCAATGGAAGGATTGTTTTATCATAAAGGAGTTCAACAAATCCCATCTTTTCCAGAATAACCATGGCCCGAATGGCGGCTCGGGATCCGGTTCTCATGGTCCGGGTCATGGAGGTGGCGGTTCAAATTCCGGTTTTCAAGGCCAAGGCAATCAGGGTGGTTACAACCAATAGAATAATCAGGGGAATCAGCAGCAATCTGGTTATCAGAGTAACCCGAAGCAATTGAATAGTGGGCAGTACCACGTTTTCACCATGAGTTTATGTAAGTGGGATTAGAAACTCCATAAAAGGGCAGTGAACGCCGTTGAGCTGGTGGTGCCCCGCTACTTGCGATTGTCTGAACACCCCATTCTCTGGAGCCGTGAGGATCACCCGCCCGGGTTGATAATTTGGGTCATTTGGCGCTGGTGGTGGCACCTCAGGTTGGAGGATACAAGTTCACTAAGGTACTCATGGATGGAGACAACAACATTAATATCCTTTATTATGAAACTTTTCGTCACATGGGATTGATAGACAAAAATCATAAGCCGTCGAACACTATTTTTCACGGTGTGGTGCGTGGTAAGTCGGCATATCCAATGGGTAAAATATCCATGGAGGTTGCCTTTGCTGATGAGTACGATTCCAGATCTGAGACGTTGACCTTTGAAGTGGTTAAGATCAAAAGCCCTTATCATGCTCTGTTTGGGCGGCCGGCTTATGCTAAGTTCATGGCAAGGCCTTCTTATATTTATTTGCAGCTTAAGATGTCGGGTCACAAGGGCACCATCACAGTGCATGTGAATCACAAGATAGCCTTGGAGTGCAAGAGGGTGATGCTGCTTATGCTGAGTCTGTCTGCGTCACAGAGGAGCTGAAATTTTATAAAGATAATGTTGAGCTGGCAGATATGACATCCTTGAAGAAGCCAACTGTTGGGGATATTACCTACTGGGCGTAAACCGGCCTATCTGGGCCGGGTTAACTTCATCAGTAGTTAAGTATGTTAAAGCCCATGAAGGTAGATGAGGGCTCAAGACCCATAATCGGTTGAGAGCCTGTAGCCGTAAACCGGCGTCAATATGTAACTTGTATTGTAAGTTAGGAATAAGTAGAGACCAAACCGGACACATCTATGAGCCGGTGTTGGAACTCTATAAATCGACGGGTGTCACCCATGTATATAAGGGGACGACCCGGCGGCGGTTCGAGGACAACAGACAACAACTCGAGACATAGGCGAAGCTTGTTTGCTCCCTAGTCATCGAAACCCCATCAATTCCATCACAACTAGACGTAGGCTTTTACCTTCATCGAAGGGGACGAACTAGTATAAACTCTCTTGCGTCCTTGTGTCCGCTTTAACCCCTTCAAGCTAACCCGTCGCGATGGCTCCATGACTAAGTCCTTTCTCTAGGACATCTGCCATGACAAAACCACGACAGTTGGCGCCCACCGTGGGGCTATCGCACGATGGTTTCCGGTTCTTGGAGGGCCGCTTTGAAGGACTCGAGGGCTACGCTGTAGGCCGGATGACTAAGAGTCGTCGCGGCAAGCTCTACATCGACGACGCAGGCTGGGGCCCCGAGGCCGGCTCAATTGAGTACGGGTACCGGGTCCCCTTTGGTAGCATTCACGTTTTCATTGGCAAGATCGGTGAACCGGGCCCTGAGCCGGACATCTGCACCGACCTCGTCGAGACGGCTCAGCGTGCGCAATCCGCCCGGGTTAAACCGGCCATGAAGCGTGCCTTCGTGGGAGTCATCCATGGAGGAAGTTATGAGGACGGATCGGAGTTTCGCGGGCGACTGTCGTTTGTTCCGGTGACGAATCTTCGACCGGAGAAACCGAATCTCTTTATCAGCTACAAGATGGCCGGATTGAGAGCTGTTCCGATGGCGACAGTATTCCGGACCCCTCTGATCTGCACCGGGTTGGAATATTCATGACCGGAACACAAGCAGCGCTTCATTCTTCGACAGCCGCGGCAACGATCTCGGTTCAGCAGCGGCGGTGCTGCCCGGGGCAGGAGGCCCTGTGCGCCCGCCGGCTCAGGTTCTATCAGAACTATTTGATGCGTTGGTGTGCTTATGGCGGAAGTTAATCCGCCAGATCAGGACGTTCACAACACGGAGATTGCAAAGGTAAAGGAACAGATCACCCAGGCCAAGGCGGATCTGGCGGCTGAGGACACCAGGATGGCCGCAGAGCGGGCCGCTTTAGACGCACAGGCCTACAGGCTTATGTTGGACCAGAGCGCGTCGCATGAAGTCATGAGGAGGAAGCACCGATCCCGCTTACCTCCGGTTTTCGAGGCCAGAGACCTTTTCAACACTCCAGGACCAAGAGCCGGCAATCCGCTGGAGGGAACCGGGCAGAAGCCCCTGGGACCGGTGCACCGGTTCAGCCTCGTCAGATGGACCCGCCTCGTCAAAACACCGTTATACCTCAGGATGCTTTAACACCTCGGGTCACTACTCCAACCCAATGGACAATCTTGTTGCCGCTGCTGCACGGCTGGAGGCCATTCCAATTGAAGGTGACTCGCCGCAGGCAGTAGAGACGCGACGGGTCAAGGAACTTCTGAGGACAGCTTTGGCCCAACAGGAAGCGTACTCGTACAGCCGCGACCGGATCCACTCGACCCCGTCCAAGCCGGAGCTATAGCAGACATATGGATGAACCAGCAGTGTCGAGTAATGAACGACGTGGAGCACCCCGTGGCAACAACCCGACGGGTGGTGCTGATGACGCTCAGGAAGTGGTGAACCGGGCCCGAGCGCGCAGGGAGGCCGAGTTAGCCGCACAGCATCAGGCTCGGCAGCTCACGCCGGTTCGTCCAACCATCTCGATCGAACCTGGTGTTACTTCTAGTTCTTTGGGGGTGCCTTGCCTTATCCCCGCTTTACGCAACGTGCGCCTGCCCAAGGATTTCAAAGGCCCGCGCAAGTACCAAATTACACGGCGGATCAACCTCCAGAGACATGGGTGGAGAGCTATGAGATGGCCATGGAGATGCTTGATGTGGATGACACGGCGTGTGCGAAATACTTCACCATGATGCTTGAAGGAACGGCCCGTACTTGGTTAAAAAGCTTGCCAGCTAATTCTATCAGTTCATGGGCCCAATTACGAGCCCGGTTTATCAGCAATTTCAAGGATACCTGTAAACAGCCTATGTCGATAGTGGACTTAGCTGCATGCGTCCAGGAGGAAGGAGAATCAATGACTCATTGGGTGCGCCGGGTTTCACAAGTGTTGCACTCCTCAGACCGCATCAACGCTGACACCGCAGTATTAACCCTAGAAGGCAACTGCCGGTTTGGGCCCCTGAAGTTGAAATTGGGACGGATGAAGCGTCATTGCACCGACATGGGGACCCTCATGGCCGCTTTGGTGAAATATGCTGATTCTGATAGTACCAAGGATCCCGAATCTGATGATGACAAGACAGGGAAAGGGAAGAAGAACAGCAGCTCCAAAGGTCAGCAGCATCACTGGGTAGGCAATGGCGGAGGAGGCAAGCGTAAAGCGGATGGTAACATGGACTTTGTGGCTAATACCAACGCACAGGACAATGGCCAGCGACGCAAGGGTAGGCCGAAAAATCGTAATGGAGCACCCAACCCTAACCCAAACCGCCTAAACTATCTGCTAAGCCAGCCCTGTCCAAGACATGGGACGAAGGAGGCGCCAGCAAACCACCTTTGGAAGGATTGCTTTATTATGCAGGAGTTCAAGAATTCTAATAATTTCCGGTATGATCACGAATCTGGCGGTGGCTCAGGGTCCGGGCCGGGTTACGGTGGAGGAAGTTCCGGTTCAGGATTTAATGGTAATCCGGGCGGACATAATGGTCAAAATAGTCAGAACAACCAGGGTGGTTACAACCAACAGCAGCAACAGTCAGGTTACCAGAGCAACCCAAAGCAGTTGAGTAGTGGGCAGTACCATGTCTTTACCACTAGCTTGGACAAGCGAGACCGGAAGGTTCAGAGGCGGGCAGTCAACTCTGTTGAACCGGCCATACCCCGTTATCTACGTTGGTCTGAACAGCCAATCATATGGAGCAGAGAGGATCACCTCCAGGTCGATAATCCGGGTCAGTTGGCTCTGGTGGTGGCGCCTCAGGTGGGAGGTTATAAGTTCACCAAGGTGCTCATGGATGGAGGGAGCAGCATTAACATCCTGTACTATGAGACCTTCCGTCGTATGGGACTAACAGATAAGAATCTCAAACCGTCTAATACAGTATTCCACGGTGTAGTGCCTGGCAGATCAGCATATCCCGTTGGTAAGATAGCTCTGAAGTGGCCTTTGGGGATGATCATGATTCCAGGTCGGAGACATTGACGTTTGAAGTGGTGAAAATCCAAAGTCCATATCATGCCCTGTTTGGGCGACCGCATACGCCAAGTTTATGGCTCGGCCCTGTTATGTGTATTTGCAGCTCAAGATGCCGGGTCACAAGGGGACAATAACGGTTCACGGAAGCCGCAAAATCGCTTTGGAATGCGAGGAAGGAGATGCGGCTTATGCAGAGTCGGTTTGTGCCACCGAGGAGTTGAAGTACTATAAAGACAATGTTGATCCGGCGGACATGACTCCGTTGAAGAAGCCAACTACGGAGCATGATCCGGCCCTGAAGTTCAAATCGGCAGCAGAAACTAAGCTTGTTGACTTCGTACCTGGCGATTCGTCCAAGCAGTTCAGCATCAGTGCCAACTTGGATCCGAAATAGGAAAGCGCGCTCATCGAGTTCATCCGTGAGAATCGGGACATTTTTGCATGGAAGCCTCTGACATGCCAGGTGTACCGAGGCAACTCGCTGAGCACACACTTAATGTGGATCCTAATATAAACCGGTGAAACAGTTCCTCCGCCGGTTTAACGAAGAAAGACGCAAGGCGATTGGAGAAGAGGTAGCCAGGCTCTTAGCAGCTGGCTTTATTGTTGAAGTTTTTCACCCCGAGTGGCTTGCCAATCCGGTGCTGGTCCTCAAGAAAAACGGCACCTGGCGCATGTGTGTGGATTACACAGATCTTAATAAAGCTTGTCCAGCAGATCCTTTTGCCCTCCCCCGTATTGATCAAATTATTGATGCTACGGCGGGTTGTGAGCGTTTAAGTTTTTTGGATGCGTATTCTGGCTATCATCAGATCAAAATGGCAGTTAAGGACCAGGAGAAGACACATTTATAACTCCCTTTGGAGCCTTCTGCTATGTGTCTATGCCCTTCAGGGCTCAAGAGTGCCCAGGCAACTTACCAACGGTGTGTACAAAATTGTCTTCACAAGCAGATTGGCCGTAATGTACATGCTTACGTGGATGATATCGTGGTTAATCCAGGGAGAAGGAGACTCTGATTGATGATTTGAAGGAAACCTTTGATAACCTGAGAACATACAAGATGATGCTTAATCCGGACAAGTGTGTCTTTGGTGTACCGGCGGGCAAGCTATTGGGTTTTCTAGTGTCCAACAGGGGAATTGAGGCTAATCCGGAGAAGATCACGGCTATCACCTCCCTGGCTAAACCGAAGTGTATCAACGATGTTCAACGCCTGGCAGGCCGGATTGCTGCGCTAAGCCGGTTTATCAGTCGCCTGGGTGAGAAGGCAATCCCTTTGTATCAGATGTTGAAAAAGACGGATCAGTTTGTCTGGAGTTCTGCTGCTGATGAAGCATTTGAGGACTTAAAGCGGCAATTGGCCAATCCGCCTGTGCTCGCCGCTCCCGTTGACAAGGAGCCGTTACTGCTATATGTTGCTGCTAATGTTCGGGCGGTCAGCGTAGCTATTGTGGTGGAGCGAAAGGAGGCAGGTAAGGAGCATCCGGTTCAACGTCCGGTCTATTATATCAGCGAGGTGCTCATTGAGTCCAAGCAAAGGTATCCGCATTGGCAGAAGCTGGTGTATGGAGTTTTTATGGCAAGCCGGAAGCTTAAACAATATTTCCAAGGGCACTCAATTACGGTGGTCAGTTCTGCTCCTTTGGGAGATATCATCCAGAACCGGGAAGCAACTGGCCGGATTGCAAAGTGGGCCATAGAGCTGGGGCCGTACGGTTTGAAGTATGTGCCTCGGACAGCGTTAAGTCTCAAGCACTTGTTGATTTCATCAATGATTGGACGGAAATGCAAGCACCTGAAGAAAAGCCGGATCATACGTATTGGACCATCCATTTTGACGGATCCAGGCAGTTGGAAGGCTCGGGGGCTGAGTCGTATTAACTTCCCCACGAGGTGATAAGTTTTGTTATGTTCTCCGTTTAATGTTCCCTTGTACTAACAATGCAGCTGAGTATGAAGCCTTGCTCCATGGTCTCCGGATGGCTAAGGAGATGAATCTAAGTCGAGTTAAGTGCTTCGGTGACTCGGACCTTGTGGCTCAGCAAGTGTCTGGCACTTGGGACTCCAAGGACCCACTCATGGCAGCATATCGTCGTGAGGTGGATACTGTCGCAGGTTATTTCAAAGGCTATCAGGTGGACCACGTGGACGGCGGAAAAATGAAGCGGCAGACGCTTTAAGCCGGCTGGGCTCTCAGCGCAAACCGGTCCCACCCAATGTTTTTCTGGATGTGCTGCACAACCCGTCGGTCAAGATCCCTGGTGAAGAGGATTTGGATATTCCTGATCCAGAGGCTCAATTGGTGGTGGCTCTTCATGTTATTCCAGATTGGACACTTCCTTACCTGGCATACAGGAACCGGGGTGAGTTGCCAGAGGATGAGATTCTAGCCCGGCAGATAATCCGGCGATCCAAATCCATGGCTATCATAAACGGCAAGTTGCATCATTGCAGTATATCAGGAGCTTTTCAACACTGTGTGTCTCCTGAAGAAGGCCGTGAAATTTTGCGTGAGATCCACGAAGGAGATTGTGGTCACCACGCCGGTTCAATGTCTCTGGTTGCTAAAGTGTTTCTCCATGGTTTTTATTGGTTAACTGCTCATGCTGATGCGGAGGATCTGGTCAGACGATGTGATGGTTGCAAAAGGTTTTCAAGGCGTGCTCATGTACCGGCTCAAGAATTGAGAATGATTCCAATTATTGGCCGTTTGTGACTTGGGGGCTGGATATGGTTGGGCCTTTCAAAAGGTCCAAAGATAAGAAGACCCACCTCCTGGTGGCGGTTGACAAGTTTACAAAGTGGGTGGAGGCAGAACCTGTTAGCAAGTGTGATGCGGCCACGGCGGTTCAGTTCATCAAAAAGGTGATTTTCCGGTTTGGCTTTCCGCACAGTATTATCATAGATAATGGTACCAATTTGTCCAAAGGTGCTATGAAGGAAGTTCTGCGAAACGGGCACATCCGGCTCGAAGTTATTCATCAGTGGCACACACGTCCAATGGTCAAGCAGGAAAGAGCTAATCAAGATCTTGAGAGGCATCAAGCCCGGCTCACTGGTCCTTTGCAGAGAAAGCCGGGTTGTGGGTAGAAGAATTACCATCTGTGTTATGGAGCATCAAATTAAAACACCCAACAGAATCAACAGGATACACACCGTTCTTCATGGTTTATGGAGCGGAGGCGGTTCTCCCCCGTGATAATCGTCATGATTCACTCGTGCTCATGAGCCTTATGTTGAAGGCGGACAACGAGATCAGCACGGGCAGATGCTTTGGACCGGTTGGATTGAAGAGCGTGACATCGCAGCCGCCCCGATCGGCGATTTACAGCAGGAATCTTCGTCGTTATCACAGTCCGCCGAGTCAGAACCAACCTTTCAGGAAGGAGATTTGGTGGCTTCCGGCTCATCCAAAGATTCAGACTGAATAATGCATAGCTAATCCCCACCTTGGAGGGCCTTTCGTGGTCAGCAAGAATCTGCACAACGGGTCGTACTATCTGATCGATATTCGAGAGCATAAGGACTCACGTACATCAGAAGGAGGAGACTAACAGGCCGTGGAATATAGCTCATCTTCGGCCTTACTATACCTGAGCCATTGGCTATACTTATGTACATATACGACAATGTATATATTATGATTAAATATAATAAACCGGAACCTCAGCTAAAGCGGGGTATCTGTTCTTTTACATCATGTGAGGTTACACGGAGTTGCTCTAAAGCGGCCTCCGGTTTACCCCTTGAGTTTTCTTTGCTAAAAGCATCGTGTTATATCACTTGGAGGATTGGTCGTGTCCGAACCAATACCATGCCTCTTGATAGGCGAGAGCCACCAGATCACTTGGGGACTTGGTCATGTCTGAACCAGTCATGCCTCTTGATCGGCCTAAGGCCACAGAATCACTTGGGGGCTTGGTCGAACCCGAACCATGACCATGCCATTTGGTCGGCATAAATGCCACGGTTTCATTTGGGGACCTGGCTGACTAGAACCATAGTTACACCTAACGGGAGCTTGGTCGTGTTTGGCCATGGTAACGCCATTGATCAGCTTAAATAAACCTTTTTTGGCAAATTTTTGTCATTGCTTATTGACTTCACTTCTTTGAAGGGGGTTTTTTGTTTTTCATTGTGTTTTTTTAAACTGACAAAGTTTTTTAACCAATCAATTGACGGAACACAGTTCACGTCAATCCGGAGACTATTTGTCCGGTTTGATCCTTGTTGTTAACATCCTCTTATGGAGTAACACGGTGTTTATTATAACCCGGCACAGTTTACATGGTAAACCAGCGTCATATATATATACAGGAGCTGTTATCTCCTCCAATAGTGTGAGTTTGCAAAACTCCACTTCAAGATTGGCCAAGCCAACTTCACGCTCAACGATGGCAGGTATTATGTATCTCAAAAATTTGATCATATACTTAAAATTTTGTTTTGGATGTTTTGATTTCATATATACAGACATCATATTCCGCCTGACGGTACAACCGCGGTGGCACTTGACGAATTTCTCATTTCAGAAAGTGTTTTGGAAAGTTCATTACCACAGGAAGAACAAGTTATGCACGAAGGCATATCAACATCAAAGGTATCAGCTAGCCTATTACAAGGCAACATGGTGCCCATAATAATATAATTGTTTTTCACAAAGGAGAGGCAGTTTTAAAACCGGCTTCCGGTTCAAGCTTGGTCACCAGCCTGGCCTGATGGTTGTGGGTCATCCTGCGCCGCTTCAGCTTCCGTTTCTCTACCCAGTGGCTGGAAATCCACAGTTGTCCAGTCGATTCCCATTAATGCTTGAAAAACAGCTTCATCATGGATCAGCAATGACGGGTCAATATCGGGAGCGTAAGTATGCTTACGGATTGGAGGGATCAGATTTTCCGATTCATGGATTGGTGCAGCTATTCGCTTGTTCTGACTGTCATATTGCGCTTGATAATGAGACAAGTCTGCTTCCTCAGCCAACTGAAGGCTAGTGGACGTACCTCCCGGTTTATTGCTCGCAGATCCGCTTCACCAAATTCTGACCCGTCTTCCTTCAAGCTGGGATAGCCCTGAGCCGCTTCAATAGGATCAAAATCCGGCACCCAGGCTTTTGCCCGGATTAAGGCATTGATTGCACCGGTTCGAGCAGCAGATTTCTTCAGCTCTTCAACCCGGGCAGGAAGCACTGACAGTTTCATCAGAGTATCTTGAATCAAAGTGGGCGCCGGTTTGTTATGAGACGCGGTACAGATGATCCGCTGGGCACCAGTATACAATTGTTCAACCAATGTATAGGCGGCTTTCAATTTCTTCCGCACATCTGACCCCAAGTGACCAATGCGTGTCCCTGAAATACCATAAAGGGTTAATAAACCGGCGACTCTGTAAGAAGGCAGAGCCAATTCAGAAGGCAAGCTGGCTTACCAAAGATAGCAGTGGTCATGGCATGAACGTGCCGCTTTATGCTGGTCAGTTCATCCGTCACTGGTTTTAGTGCAGCCTCGGCATCCTCTGCTCGTTTGATCAAAGCGGACTTTTCAGTGGCCCAATCCGCCCGTTTCTTCTTGAAGTTCTCCTTAAGTTGTTCCATGGCGCTTAAGCACTGGCCAATTCCTCTTTTGCTTTGGAGGTTTCAGCCTGTTGGGTTTTCAGGTTTTCTTGAAGATCGATGACTTGGTTTTCTTTCGTCTTCAGCTCCGCCTGCATGCATACAGATATATGTTTCAACAAATCGGTAGAAGGATTCAAGTACCAACCACATAACAAGTTATGTGCTTAGCACTTGGGGGCTAATGCATATTCGATCTTCATCTTTCAATTGTTTACAAAGTCCCAAGATCAATACAAGCATTCAACTTGGCACTTGGGGGCTAATGGCTATTTGATCATATATATTCTGATGCGGCAGTTTCAATTACTTAAAGTACCGGTTTAACTACGCTAAGTTGAACCGGCCCTTGGGGGCTACATCAGCAAATTTCAAAGCATCAAGATTTATATTATTAAGTCCCGGTTTGAAAGAATATTTCAAACCGGCCCTTGGGGGCTAGGAGAGTCAGCAAGAATGGAAGCATACAAGCAGGAAGGAGCATATGGAAGTTACCTCATATTTATCTTTCATCATATTAACCAGACCGGCTTCGTAGTCACGGCTGGTATACAGCCGGTTAGATAGCCGGAATGGATATCTTGGGCGTTCAGAGCAACTACAG
>NC_053025.1:231412539-231427679 GCF_003073215.2 Triticum urartu | reverse complement strand
GGAAAGTAGAACTTGATGAAGTATTACCTCTTGAACCGGCAAATGGCGCAACTCAAGAAAATGTTCCTGAGGTGCCTGCACCGACTAGAGAGGAAGTTATGATGATGATCAAGATACTTCTGATCAAGCTCCTACTGAAATTCGAAGGTCCACAAGGACACGTTCCGCACCAGAGTGGTACGGCAACCCTGTCTTGGAAATCATGTTGTTAGACAACGGTGAACCTTCGAACTATGAAGAAGCGATGGCGGGCCCGGATTCCGACAAATGGCTAGAAGCCATGAAATCCGAGATAGGATCCATGTATGAAAACGAAGTATGGACTTTGACTGACTTGCCCGTTGAACGGCGAGCCATAGAAAATAAATGGATCTTTAAGAAGAAGACAGACGCGGATGGTAATGTGACCATCTATAAAGCTCGGCTTGTCGCTAAGGGTTATCGACAAGTTCAAGGGGTTGACTACGATGAGACTTTCTCACCGGTAGCGAAGCTAAAGTCCGTCCGAATCATGTTAGCAATTGCCGCATTCTACGATTATGAGATATGGCAAATGGACGTCAAAATGGCATTCCTTAATGGTTTCCTTAAGGAAGAATTGTATATGATGCAGCGGAAGGTTTTGTCGATCCTAAGAATGCTGACAAGGTGTGCAAGCTCCAACGCTCGATTTATGGGCTGGTGCAAGCATCTCGGAGTTGGAACATTCGCTTTGATGAGATGATCAAAGCGTTTGGGTTTACGCAGACTTATGGAGAAGCCTGCGTTTACAAGAAAGTGAGTGGGAGCTCTGTAGCATTTCTCATACTATATGTAGATGACATACTTTTGATGGGAAATGATATAGAACTCTTGGACAGCATCAAGGCCTACTTGAATAAGAGTTTTTCAATGAAGGACCTTGGAGAAGCTGCTTATATATTAGGCATCAAGATCTATAGAGATAGATCAAGACGCCTCATAGGTCTTTCACAAAGCACATACCTTGATAAGATTTTGAAGAAGTTCAAAATGGATCAGTCCAAGAAAGGGTTCTTGCCTGTTTTGCAAGGTGTGAGATTGAGCTCAGCTCAATGCCCGACCACGGCAGAATAGATAGAAGAGATGAGTATCATCCGCCTATGCCTCAGCCATAGGTTCTATTATGTATGCCATGATGTGTACCAGACCTGATATAAACCTTGCCGTAAGTTTGGTAGGAAGGTACCAAAGTAATCCCGGCAAGGAACACTGGACAGCGGTCAAGAATATCCTGAAGTACCTGAAAAGGACAAAGGACATGTTTCTCGTTTATGGAGGTGACGAAGAGCTCGTCGTAAAGGGTTACGTCGACGCTAGCTTCGACACAGATCTGGATGACTCTAAGTCACAAACCGGATACGTGTATATGTTGAATGGTGGAGCAGTGAGCTGGTGCAGCTGCAAACAGAGCGTCGTGGCGGGATCTACATGTGAAGCGGAGTACATGGCAGCCTCGGAGGCAGCACATGAAGCAATATGGGTGAAGGAGTTCATCACCGACCTAGGAGTCATACCCAATGCGTCGGGGCCAATCAAACTCTTTTGTGACAACACTGGAGCTATTGCACTTGCCAAGGAGCCCAGGTTTCACAAGAAGACAAGGCACATCAAGCGTCGCTTCAACTCCATTCGTGAAAATGTTCAAGATGGAGACATAGAGATTTGTAAAGTACATACGGACCTGAATATAGCAGATCCGTTGACTAAACCTCTCCCTAGGGCAAAACATGATCAACACCAGAATTCCATGGGTGTTCGATTCATCACAATGTAACTAGATTATTGACTCTAGTGCAAGTGGGAGACTGTTGGAAATATGCCCTAGAGGCAATAATAAAAGTATTATTATTATATTTCTTTGTTCATGATAATTGTCTTTATTCATGCTATAACTGTATTATCCGGAAATCGTAATACACGTGTGAATACATAGACCATAATATGTCCCTAGTAAGCCTCTAGTTGACTAGCTCGTTGATCAACAGATAGTCATGATTTCCTGGCTATGGACATTGGATGTCATTGATAACGGGATCACATCATTAGGAGAATGATGTGATGGACAAGACCCAATCCTAAGCATAGCACAAGATCGTGTAGTTTTGCTAGAGCTTTTCTAATGTCAAGTATCATTTCCTTAGACCATGAGATCGTGTAACCCGGATACCGTAGGAGTGCTTTAGGTGTACCAAACGTCACAACGTAACTGGGTGACTATAAAGGTATACAGGTATCTCCGAAAGTGTCTGTTGGGTTGACACGGATCAAGACTGGATTTGTCACTCCGATAACGGAGAGGTATCACTGGGCCCACTCGGTAATGCATCATCATTATGAGCTCAAGGTGACCAAGTGGTTGATCACGGGATCATGCATTACGGTACGAGTAAAGTGACTTGCCGGTAACGAGATTGAACAAGGTATTGGGATACCAACGATCGAGTCTCGGGCAAGTAACATACCGATTGACAAAGGGAATTGTATACGGGGTTGATTAATCCTCGACATCGTGGTTCATCCGATGAGATCATCGTGGAGCATGTGGGAGCCATCATGGGTATCCAGATCCCGCTGTTGGTTATTGACCGGAGAGTCGTCTCGGTCATGTCTGCTTGTCTCCCGAACCCGTAGGGTCTACACACTTAAGGTTCGGTGACGCTAGGGTTATGAAGATATGTATATGCAGTAACCCGAATGTGTTCGAGTCCCGGATGAGATCCCGGACGTCACGAGGAGTTCCGGAATGGTCCGGAGGTAAGAATATATATAGGAAGTGCTGTTTCGGCCATCGGGACAAGTTTCGGGGTTATCGGTATTGTACCGGGACCACCGGAGGGGTCCCGGGGGCCCACCGGGTGGGGCCACCTGTCCCGGGGGGCCACATGGGCTGTAGGGGTGCGCCTTGGCCTACATGGGCCAAGGGCACCAGCCCTACTAGGCCCATGCGCCTAGGGTTTCCACCACGGAGGAGTCCAAGTGGTGGAAGGCACCCCGAGGTGCCTTGGGGGGGAGGGAAACCCTCCCCTGGCCGCCGCACCTAGGAGATCAGATCTCCTAGGCTGCGCACCACCCCCCCTTGGCCCTCCTATATATAGTGGGGGAGAGGAGGGATTTCATACCACAGCCCCTGGCGCCTCCCTCTCTCCCCGTTACGTCTCTCTCCGTAGTATAGGCGAAGCCCTGCTACTGTGACGCCCTGCATCCACCACCACGCCGTCGTGCTGCTGGATCTTCATCAACCTCTCCTTCCCCCTTGCTGGATCAAGAAAGGAGGAGACGTCATCCGTTCCGTACGTGTGTTGAACGCGGAGGCATCGTCCGTTCGGTGCTAAGATCTCGGTGATTTGGATCACGTCGTGTTCGACTACATCATCCCCGTTCTTTGAACGCTTCCGCTCGCCATCTACAAGGTACGTAGATGCATCTAATCACTCGTTGCTAGATGAACTCCTAGATGGATCTTGGTGAAACCGTAGGAAAATTTTTGTTTTCTGCTACGTTCCCCAACAAGGGGGCACATAACCAGCGCATTTAATGTGTTTGTCTGTGAACGTCAGTGATAAGCATAGCTACTTTACACCTCCTGTGTGCCACTATGGCAACCCCTTTAGACATATGAAAGGAGGCCCAAGGCATACTGGAGGAGGATTCAGATTTTTTGGACTTTCCGGCCCAGTTTGCATTCGTAGCAGCTAGCCGAAGCTCAAGAACACTGAATATACACTAAAAGCAAGACTAGGGTTTTACGCTTCTCAGTGGCCTAACCCTGGGTAAAAATCCATTCTGTTGATCGTTAGATCTGCTCTTTGTGCACCCCTCTTCCCTGCCAAACCGTAGAAGGTATCCACGTGATTCCACAGGTGTCGTTTCTCCGACAGCCCCTAGGTAGGAGTTAACCATTGCGCGCCCTCGACCTTCACACAAAGGAAGACACTCAATAATAAATCGTGCTCCAACATCTTAGAATAACGAAAGACTATACGTGCATGCTTCTGGAATCACAAACCTTAACACTGTTCTTACTAAACCACAATTACTCACTAGTACAACCCACATATCACTATCTCTATATGTCAAAACTATTGCAAGGAATCAAACTTATCATATTCGGTGATCTACATGAATGTTTTTATTATATTAGGACCAATTTCATAACCCGTGCATATTGCCATTACTATTTACTAGACTCTCAAAATGATATAAGTGAAGCATGAGAGTGCAAATATTTCTTTAAAATATAACCACCACACTGCTCTAAAAGATATAAGTGAAGCACTAGAGCAACTGCCTAGCACAAAAGATATAAGTGAAGCACATAAAGTATTCTAACAAATCAAGAATAAATGTGTGTCCCTCTCAAAAGGTGTGTGTAGCAAAGATGATTGTGGCAAACTAAAATGCAAACAAAGCAAAGACTCATATAATACACGACACTCCAAGCAAAACTCATATCATGTGATGAATAAAAATATGGCTCCAAGTAATATACCAATGGATTATAGATGAAAGAGGGGATGCTATCTGGGGCATCCCCAATGTTAGATGCTTGGTGGTCCTTAAATATTACCTTGGGGTGCCTTGGGAATCCAAAATCTTAGATTCTTGCCGCTCCTTATTCCTTCATTCATCATGATATCACCCAAAACTTGAAAAACTTTAGCCATGTGATTAATAAAAATATAGCTCCAAGTAATATACCGATGAATTGTAGACGAAAGAGGGGATGCTTTCCGGGGCATCCCCAAGCTTAGATGCTTGGTTGTCTTGAATATTGACTTGGGGTGCCTTGGGAATCCCCAAGCTTAGGGTCTTGCCTCTCCTTGTTCCTTCATCCATCGAGATCTCACCCAAAACTTGAAAACTCTAGCATAGAAAACTCAATAGAAACCTTGTGAGATATGTTAGTATAACAAGCAAATCATAAACTTTAGGTATTGTTGTAAACCCATTAATATTTTGTTATTGCATAATACCTACTGTATTATAACTTATCCATAACTTATACCCCTGATTCAATTCATAGATTCATTAAAACAAGAAAATTATGCAACGAAAACAAAATGTATCAAAAACAGAAAAGTCTGTAATGATCTGAACAAACGCAATACTTCTGTGACTCCAAAACTTCTAAAAAATTAGGAATACCTGGGCAATTTTTCTATCAATTGCGTGTAAAAAAAAATCAGATTTTATCACTTCTAGTGAATTTATACAATTCTTCTACTGGGCGCAAAAGTTTTTGTTTTTCACAGAATCAAATCAACTATCAACCAAATCATCCCAAAGGTTTTACTTGGCACAAAAACAAAGTAGAACACAAAAACACAATCATAACTAGGGGTGGGCATAAAAACCAAGTAACCGAAGACCGAACTGAAGCCGAAACAAAAAAACCGAATTTTCAGTTTTTAATACTAGCATAGGAAAATTCGGTTCTACATGTGCTAACCAAATTTAATTCGGTCAATACGGTTTTTTGTTCGGTTAATCTAAGAAACCGAGTATACGTCAGGTACAGCCCGCGCTCCCGAACTCACGAGCTTCTCCCCGCGCTCACGAAGCCACGAGCTTCTCCCGCGCTCACGCCTGGCTTCGCGTCATTTTTTTGGGCTATCCGCTCGGTAGCCTTGTGCGCGGAGATTTCCGCATGGGCCAAGCTGACTACCCGCGTGCAAGGCCCAAGATGTTATGGGCTTTCTTTGGCCGTGTGAGGCTGTTGTGGTTTCCACGTACATGCATGTGATCGGAAGTAGCAGAGGGCATAGTTAGTTTAGTACCACCTCATCTAGCCAAACATATTCGGGTGAAAAGCTTGCCTATACAATAGCGTTGTTGGAAGGAATCAACGCAACAGAAATTCCTTCGGGCCGTTCGCCAAGTAAGGTATAAACCGTACACCAAACCGAATTACTCGGTTAACTGAATGATTGATTAGTTCACAGTTGTTGCCTTATTCGGTTTTCAACTTTGTTAAGAAAATTTACAAATAAACCGAATGGTAGAAACCGAAAATTCGGTTTATACCGGATGCCCACCCCTAATCATAACAATAGCATAATTGTGTGAACACAAAAAAAACTATTGAGTTGTCTCCCAACAAGCTCTTTCTTTATAGCCATTAATATAGGCTTGGGATTTTATTGACGCTCACATGAAAGATAATAATTGAAACACAAAGAGCGCATCATGTAGCAAGTGAAAAATACATTTAAGTCTAACATACTTTCGTATGCATAGGCATTATATAAGCAAACAAATTATCAATACAAGAAATATCTAGCATATACAAGGGAGAAGAATAAAACATTGACGATCTCAACATAACAAGAGGTAATTTAGTAACATGAAAATTTCTCCAACCATATTTTGCTCTCTCATAATAAGTACATGTAGGATCATAATAAAATTCAACTATATAGCTATCATATAAAGTTTTCTCTTCATGATCCTCATGCATGCAAATCATATAAACTTCCAAGACAGTGGGATTATTACTACCTAAAGTTGACACTCTTCCAAACCCACTTCCAATATTATTGCAAACATTATTATCAATATCATATTCATCATGAGGCTTAAATAAAATTTCAAAATCATAAGAAACATTATCACCCCAATCATGATCATTGCAATAAGTAGTGGATATAACAAAATTATCATCCCCAAGCTTGTAGCTTTGCATATCATTAGCACAATTGATATTAATAGAATTTATAATAGCATCATTGCAATCATGCTTTTCATTCAAGGAGCTATCAAGTATGGGTGAAATAACAATAATTTCATTTTTAACATAAGGAACTATAACAAGTTCATCTCCATAAGTATCATTAATATTGGCATCGTGCCCATAAGAATAGCACGCATCTCGTTCATCAAGAGGGGATATTTCAATCGAATCAACAAGATCATAATTATCTATAGATTCATGCATATCATTATTTTCTTCCAAAGTAGCATACATGCTCTCAATAAATTTATTAACATAGACATTAGGAGCATAGTTTTCATAGCAATATTTAAGTATGAAAAAAAATCAGATTTGTAGAGAGTAGCATCATACTTTTCAATCAAAGAAGCAATTTCATAAGCACCCTTGAAAGAAACAAATTCTTCAATTTGTTCGATATCATAGTAACTATAAACACCGTTGGAATAAGAAGATAGGATTTCATTATCATTAAACTCACATAGGTAGGGAAGGTGTTTTTTAGGGTTCTCAGAGCAACAAGTAAAATCATAAATTTCACATAGATTCCAAGCATAGCATAGCAAACAATTTATTTGATTTCATAAGAGTCTCTCTTTTTGAGACAAACGATGACACACAAAATAAGCATGCTCATCTAACTATTTCCCTCAACTAAACTAGTTGGGGTTTCAGCACGAGCACAAATGGATCGAATATGATCCAAGTAGAAAACTTTAAGTGGATTGATGTCTACTACGCAACTTTATTCTTGTAGACACGTGTTGGGCCTCCAAGTGTAGAGTTTTGTAGGACAGTAGCAATTTTCCCTCAAGTGGATGGCCTAAGGTTTATCAATCCGTGGGAGACGTAGGATGAAGATGGTCTCTCTCAAACAACCCTGCAACCAAATAATAAAAAGTCTCTTGTGTCCCCAACACATCAAATACAATGGTAATTTGTATAGGTGCACTAGTTCGGCGAAGAGATGGTGATACAAGTGTAATATGGATAGTAGATATTGATTTTTGTAATAAGAACAATAAAAAACAGCAAGGTAGCAATTGATAAAACGGAGCACAAACGGTATTGCAATGCTTGAAAATGAGGCCTAGGGTCCGTACTTTCGCTAGTGCAATCTCTCAACAATGCTAATATAATTGGATCATATAACCATCCCTCAACATGCGATGAAGAATCACTCCAAAGTTCTTATCTAGCAGAGAACATAAGAAGAAATTGTTTGTAGATATTCTTTCCGATTGATCTGTCCAAGAGTTCGTACTAAAATAACACCAAGTTATTCTTTCCGATCGATCTATCAAGAGTTCGTACTAAAATAACACCAAGTTATTCTTTCCGATCGATCTATCAAGAGTTCGTACTAAAATAACACCAAGTTATTATTTCTGATCAATTTATCAAGAGTTCGTACTAAAATAACACCAAAGCAAATTCAGATTCATAATACTCAATCCATCACAAAGAACCTCAAAGAGTGCCCCAAGATCTCTACCGGAGAAACAAAAGATGAGAACGTGCATCAACCCCTATGTATAGATTACCCCAATATCACCTCGGGAATCCGTGAGTTGAGTGCCAAAACATATCTCAACTGAATCAATATAATACCCCATTGTCACCACGGGTATTCATATGCAAGACATATATCAAGTGCTCTCAAATCCATAAAAGTATTCAATCCGATAAAATGAATTCTCAAAGGGAAAACTCAATTCATCACAACAAGATAGAGAGGGGAAAACACCATATGATCTGACTATATTAACAAAGCCCGTGATACATCAAGATCATGCCATCTCAAGAACACGAGAGAGAGGGATTAAACACATACCTACTGGTACAAACCCTCAGCCCCGAGGGTGGACTACTCCCTCCTCAACATGGTGGCCGCCGGGATGATGAAGATGGCCTCCGGTGATGATTTCCCCCTTCGGCGGAGTGCCGGAACGGGGTCTAGATTGGTTTTTCGTGGCTACAGAGGCTTGCGTCGATGGAACTTCTAATATGGGGTTATTTTTGATGGTCCTCTCTATTTATAGGATTTTTGGCATCAGTTTCACGCGAAGATGGGCCTCAAGGTGAGCACAACCCACCGAGGCAAGCCGGGCCCACCAGGCGCGTCCTAGTGTCTTTTGCCCTACTCCTTCACCTTCTGGTCCTTTGACGAAGCTTCGGGGTCTCTTTTGTTCAAAAAAAATCGTCAAAAAGTTTTAGCTCATTTGGAGAACTTTAATTTCTACACAAAAAACAACACCACAGTAGTTCTGCTAAAAACAATGTCAGTCCGGGTTAGTTCCATGTGAATCATACCAAAACCATATAAAATTGTTGTAAACATGTCATGAATACTTCATAAATTATAGATACGTTGGAGACGTATCAGCATCCCCAAGCTTAATTCCTACTCGTCCTCGAGTAGGTAAATGATAAAAGAAATAATTTATGAAGTGTGAATGCTAGAAAAGTGCATAAGTTTGATCAATGATAATCTCAACCACTTTTCCTAGCATAATAACAACAATTATTTCTCATAAAATTTCTCGTGTTGAAGTAGCAACCAATTCACATGTTAAGGTTCAAACAATGAATTCTCTTGAAACTCAACAACCTATATTCTTAGTCACCAAACAATTGCAATTCAACTTATTCAACAGAGTCTAAGTAAGAGCTCCACATACTCAATCATCATATAGTCTTCCATGATTGCTACTACTCAAAGCATATTCCTAGAACAAATGGCATCCATCGAACACAAAGAAAGATAGGGGCTTAATATTTTTCCTCCCAACTCATTTATCATAGAGATAATTGTCAACAATAATAAATCATGATCAACTATATTTGACTTGTCATATGTGCCTAGATCTTTCCCCACCACATGATGCTTGACAACTAGAGAATAATTGAGGTTGAATGAGGATGTATACTATTGACTCAAAAAGTAAATACTGAAAAGTAAAAGATAGGCCCATTCGTAGAGGGAAACAGAGGTTGGCATGCGCTTTTTATTTGGATGCCCAAACTCTTAATGCAAAGGAACGTCACATTATATTACCCCTTATGATAGCAACCTTTATTATGCAGTCCGTCACTTTTATTACTTTGCCATCACAAGTTCGTACAATGCTCAATTTCCCTTATAAAAAGATCAAACATATTTAGGAGCAATTTTTATTGTTTTATGCACCGATGACAACTTACTTGAAGGATCTTAGTCAATACATAGGTAGGTATGGTGGACACTCATGGCAAGAAACTGGGTTTAAGGGTTTTTTGGATGCACAAGTAGTATCTCTACTTAGTACGAGTTTTTGGCTAGCAAAAGATCCTAGGCAAACACCACATGTTGGAGGATCCATGACAATATAACTTCTATGAAAATATACCCAAACATAACTCATTATGTTGTCTTCCTTGTCCAACTTCAACTAATTTTCTCAAGTTTGAAAATAATTAATGGGTATTCACAATCATAGAAGATGTCCAAGATAATGTATTTGTATGTGAAAGTTCTCTTCCTTATACTAATCATTCATGAATTGCTTGTATGACCAATATTGTGATTGTCAAGCTTCAAAAGATTTCACTTTCTAATCCCGATGTGAAGCTACTACTAGGCATGATATGAACATATAATTTCAACTTCATGATGTTCAATTCATTCAAAAATTTACTCATAGGATATAAGTGAAGAACAAGAGTAAATGACAAGCTACTCCAAAAAAATATAAGTGAAGATCAAGCGAGTAGTTATGTAAATGGGTAGATATTTGAGGACTCTCTCTTATTTAAGAATTTCAGATCTAAGTATTTTATGAAAACATCAAGCAAAACAAAACAAAATGACATTCCAAGAATAGAACACATCATGTGAAGAAGCAAAAACTTAGGCTCAACCGATACTAACCGGTAATTATTGAAGAAGAAGGGTGGGATGCCTCCCGGGGCATCCCCAAGCTTAGATGCTTGAGACTTCTTGAAATATTATCTTGGGGCGCCTTGGGCATCCCCAAGCTTAGATGCTTGAGACTTCTTGAAATATTATCTTGGGGCGCCTTGGGCCTCCCCAAGCTTGAGCTTTTGTGTCTCCTTAATTCCTCTCATATCACGGTTTTCCTAAATCTCAAAAACTTCATCCACACAAAACTCAACAAGAACTTGTGAGATAAGTTAGTATAAATCAATGCAAAACCTTATCATTCTCTACTGTAGCAAATCACCAAAATTATTATTCAACATTGCATACTAAATTCCTCTGCATATTCAATACTCCCGTCCTCAAATAGAATCATTAAACAAGCAAACATATGCAAACATAACAACAATCAGCCAAAATAGTACAGTCTGTAAAGAATGCAAGAGTATCAATACTTATTTAACTCTAAAAATAATGAAAATTTACCACACTGTAGAAAATTTATCAAAGATTATTTTCCAAAGATTTTAAACATTTTATCACATTCTGACTTTTCTAGGGAATTTTTGCAACAACGATAAACTTTCTGTTTTGAAACAACAACTCCTATACTTGCAAGATAAGCATGGTAAAGGCTATCCTTGCCACTTTTATTGAAATAAAAGATGCAAAATCTTATTCTAAATAACCGCAAGAAAATCCTAACAAAATAAAATGACGCTCCAAGCAAAACACATATCATGTGACGAATAAAAATGTAGCTCCAAGTGAGGTTACCAATGATGTTGGAGACGAAAGAGGGGGCGCCTTCCGGCGCATCCCCAAGCTTAGTTGCTTGGATCCTCCTTGGATATTAACTTGGGGTGCCTTGGGAATCCCCAAGCTTAGGGTCTTGTCACTCCTTATTCTCCTCATATCGACATCTCACCCAAAAACATGAAAACTTCAATCACACAAAACTTAACGGAACTTCATGAGATAGGTTAGTATGATAAAGAGCAAACCATTTCACTTTGGTACCGTCAAAGACAAGATTTATAATTGTTTCACACAATGCCTAATGTAGCATATCATTTTCACAATTTATATTGAGCAATATAAGCCATAGAAACTAGAAAACAAGCAAACTATGCATTGAAAACAGAATATGTCAAAAACAAAACAGTCTATAGTAATATGTACTCCAACCATACTTTTGCTACTCCAAAAATTCTGAAAAATTAGGACAACCTGGTAAATTTGTCTATTTATCTTCTTTAAAAAGAATCAGGATTTTATCGCGCTTATGTAAAAAAGGAAATTATTTTATTAGGCACAAAAGTTTCTGTTTTTCAGCAAGATCAAATCAACTATCATCATAGACCATCCCAAAGGTCTTACTTGACACTTTATTGAAATAAAAGCTATATGTAATGCCTGGATAATCAAGCTACAGTAACCCCCTGCTAATGATGCCACGTCCCACGATTACTATTGTTAACCTCGCAATGATTCAATCTCGTTCGAATTCAAAATTCGAAATCAAGTCAAACGGTAAAGGTTTTCAAATATTAAAACTAAAATGTTCGGGTTGTGCCAAATAATGCATAGGTAATTATGGTGGAGGAACCACATATATTATAAAATGCTTAAATACTCTAAATAAATGAAACAGTAGCAAAAACAACTAATTAAATGCCCTATATAACTAATAAAATGTTAAACTAATTTATCTGGTGGTTAAACTTTTTGTGGCATTGTGGTATATTGCATACTAAATATTGGGACCAGCCACACATTTTTCAAAAGTAATTTATTGTTAAAAGAAAGTGCAAACAGAAAAGAAAAGAAAAAGCAAGTCAAGAAAAAGAAAAATTGAAAAGTGTCCTGTGCACTTTGGCCCAAAAGTGCACAGGCTGGCCCGGCCTGCCTAAGCCGGCCTTTCCTTCCTCCTCCCGCTACAGGGGAAGGCCGAGCACGCCATGGCCGCACACGTCGCCGATGGCCACGTGCAGAGCATCCCGCGCCCCCTCATCTCCTCCGGGCGGATAAGAGCCACCCCGCGACCCCCGACGAACCCTAGTCTCCCTATTCTCCCTCTCGTTCGCCCCATTCCTCTGTTCGTCGTTCGAGCTCCGGGTTGCCACCACGTCGTCGATCCCACGGCCACCAGCCTTCGCTCATCGTGCCAAGATGTCCGGGACCTTCGCCGTCGTCGTCTCCTTCGACTACATCCACCAGT
This sequence comes from Triticum urartu, assembly GCF_003073215.2. Taxonomy (NCBI): domain Eukaryota; kingdom Viridiplantae; phylum Streptophyta; class Magnoliopsida; order Poales; family Poaceae; genus Triticum; species Triticum urartu. Next base: position 231,414,809 of record NC_053025.1, on the reverse strand, counting down.
CCGAGCCGGGACTTTGTCAAGCTTTGGGATTGAGCCTTCTCCCCGTCGGACACCGTCGCCTTCTCGTCGCCTTCCCACGAGCTCCGGCCCGCCTCCGGCCTCCCTGACCACGCCACGTGCTCGTAGTAAGGACCTCTTTCAATTCCCCCTGTTTCCCCTTTGAATCCATCGCCATAGATGTCGTCCCACGCGTGCCGCCACTCACCGTGGCCAGATCCTGTCCGTGCGCATACGCTCGCATAATCCTACTGCTCGTGGTTGTGTTACTGCTGCTTAGCACTAGCTGCTGCTTTACTGCTCTTGCGCTGCTGCTGCTTGCTAGGACTACTGCCCGCTTCGCCGAGCCCCGTGATTGCCTCTGCTGCAGCCCGCGTTGCTTACCGCCCAGCTGCAGCCGCCGGCGCCCGTCCGCTGCCATCACGTGTGCCTCGCCTCCGTCGCCCTCCGCCCGTTGTTGACGTCGCCGATGGCGTGCTCCCTCTTGCGCTTGCCGCTCCCCTGCACCTGTGCTCACCTCGCCGTGCCTGGCTGCGCCTTTGGCCAGCCACGCCCGCGCCCGCTGGCGTGCCTCATCTCCGCCTGACGCCACCGTTCTCTATCGCTGCTGCTGTGCCCCCTACTCGCCGCCGCTTAGGGAAGTTCCAGTCGGCTGCGCCGCCCGCTTCCCGGCCGCCGGCGCGGCCTGCTGGCCATGGCCGCCGGCGCCCCGCCAGGTTCGGCCGCTCGCTGCGCCTCGGCTGTGTGCGTGCCCGCGTGCACTGCGCCTGACGACCGGCCCTGTCTCAATGACAGGTGGGCCCCGACCGGATTAGTTTAGTACCTAATCTAAGGACAGGGCTTGCCTGCTCCGCCCCGTACTCCCATCCGTGCTCCGCGCACTTCCTTCCGCATCGAACGGTTCCCGTTTTTTTCTCTCCGTGGCTCTTTCCTTCGAAGAAATAATTCACAAACAACCATGTATTCTGTGTCCTTCCCATACCCGTACGCACATATCTCATCACATCTGATTATATACCCGATGGATTCCACGGTGTGGTAGCAGCGGCTCCTAGTCTCAAGCACTACTCGCCATCGTACTCAATTAGCACATAGTTGTTTGTGATTTTCTCTTCGAAGGAAAGGGCCACGGAGAGAAAAAAGGGGAACCGTTCGATGCGGAAGGAAGTGCGCGGCGCACGGATGGGAGTACCGGGGCGGAGCAGGCAAGCCCTGTCCTTACCTAACCCACTAAGCCCCCACTGACTACGGGGCCACCCCCGTGTTAACTAATAATTAATCCCCCTGCAAATTAAGTAACCCAATGGCAAGTGGCCCCCTGCCTAGTTTAACTTAGTCAAATTGCTAACTAGGCTTGACTCAGTCAATGACAGATGGGTCCCTCAAGACTTGTTGACCAGTCAACTGTCCTAGTTGACTGCTAACTTGGTAGTCAACTGGGCCCCTCCAGTCAGCCTCTCGGTGGGTATACTTCTGGGTACGTTTAGCAAATTTTGTTTTAATTCTGAATTAATAATAAATCCAGGAATTAAAAAAAACTTTGAAACTTTGAAAATCATAGAAAATAAACCGTAGCTTGGAAGAAAAAGTTTTCTACATGAAAGTTGCTCAGAACGACGAGACGAATCCGAATACGCAACCCATTCGTCCGCCATGCATCCCTAGCATAACAAACACGCAACAATCCACCTTCATTTCATCTGTCCGAAAATGACAAACTTCGAGAAAATATTCCCGGATGTTTTGCCCCTCACCTATATCGCCTAGCATTGCATTAGGTCACCCCCAGCGCTGCGTATTTCCATGTCTTGCTTTGTGATGCTTTTGATTGCTCTATTATTTATTGTGTTACCCCTCTGTTACTTCTTTCTAGTAGACCCCGAGACTACCGACGACCCCCAGTTCGACTACGGTGTTGACGACCCCTCCTTGCCAGAGCAACCAGGCAACCCCCCTTGATCACCAGATATCGCCTATTCTTCTCTCTACTGCTTGCATTAGAGTAGTGTAGCATGTTACTGCTTTCCGTTTATCTTATCCTGATGCATAGCCTGTCCTTCCTACTACTGTTGTTACCTTTACCTGCAATCCTAATTGCTTAGTATAGGATGCTAGTATTCCATTAGTGGCCCTACATTCTTGTCCATCTGTCGTGCTATACTATCGGGCCTTCATCACTCGGGAGGTGATCAGGGTATATACTTATATACATAATATGTGATACTTGGTGACTAAAGTCGGGTTGGCTCATAGAGTACCCGCGAGTATTTCGG